>NW_010268838.1:12500-30526 GCF_000690775.1 Eurypyga helias
GGCTGTGCAGATAGAAGTTCAAGTTCAGCATATTTATTTTGAGAAGGACTACAGAAAATAAAAGGAAGTGGGAACAACATGAGTGAAGAGAGCAGAACTTGACCCTGCACACTTGGAAAAGGAATTCTTCAAACTCATTTGGAAGTAGCAACGATATCCTGAGCTAGTGAGAATTTAGATTTCATCTTTAGTTTTAACTAAAGTGTCCTAAAAAAGTAATATGACCCTGATTTTCCATTGCCCTGCGTAGTTGTAAAAGCCAATACAAGAAGCAAACTAGGTATGAAACCCTACCCAGACAGCATACATTTGGTTTGTCAGCTCTACATTCCCTACTCCAAGTCATTTAAGCTGCATGTCTGATTTAAGATGAACAAGCAAATAAGAATTTTGCCTGGTACTAAGAATGGCAGGATCCTGATGCAGAGATACAAAATTTTTGTAGAGTTAAAGGAAAAGCTTATCCCTTATTTATGGATATGTATATCATATCTGAAGTCAGTGCAGAAATCCTAGAAGAAAAAAGGAGGCATCAAGATGATACTGTAGCTTTACATTCAACATATTTTAAAAGGCTTTTAAAGTGTGACTACCACACAAGTGATTTTTAGCCTGACCCTTTCCTGTATTAAAGCTTGTACTAGACACTTTTTTTTTGTCTAGGAATATTATTTTTGGTTATGACTGTTGATTAACTTGTTTCCCAAAGAAACAAAACTTGCAGTCATGCTATCTGTCTGTCCAGATGTCCCTCCTCAATAACTTTTCGACCCAAGAACACATTCTGACCAACACCAACAAGCAGATGAGCTCTCCATGATACAGAATTCCAATATCCTTAGGAAAATGAGTGGCCAGAGAGAAAGAACACAAGCCTCTGTCAGTGCCCCAGTAGAGATCAAAGCTGCAACATAAACTCAACATCAGGGACACAAATGCTTTTGGACTCCTTTCAGAGACTCCACACAGAAGCACATTCTTGACAGAGACCCACACAGAGCCAGACTTTATCAGCTCCCCTGTTAAAGGAACTGCTTGTTCCACCCCTGCGGTTCTGACAGTAGTAACCTTAAATGACTTCTACACCCAAAGAACTGTGGTTACAGAAAGCAGGCAAGGAGGTGAAGGGATCAAACCACTTTCACTTGGAAGTGATATAACGCTAGGGTGGTTGCACCGCACTGGTGAGCCTATTTGCATTACAAGGCACTTTTACACCAGGGTTGATGTCAAGGAGCTGAAAAAGTGAAAATTGGAATAATCCAACAGTAAAATTCCCCATGTGCATTCTGGCTTTCTTGGCTATTTTTGAGCAGAAGCTACCCAAGCACATTGGGTATGTTCCATGTTCTGCCAGCATGATCCAAGTATTAGGTGCCAACAATCTTGATGGCAAGCAGAGCCATCAGGGTCACTGCAGAACTGCTTTTGTCCAAGGTAGTTTAGCACAGGATCATTTTGAGTATGCATTGCATTGTGCTAAGTTTATGATGTTGAAACAAATGTGTTTTTTCCCCCTTAGAGTCACAGGCTCAGTTTTGAAACCAGCTCCACTCAAGCTGACCCCGTCTCCAGCACAGCTTTGCTGAAATCAGCAGAGCTCTGCATAGGAGGTGGCATTTCAGCTTGGACTGCAAGACTGGGACTGAAACTCGTGTAAAGGAAGAGAGAAAAATAGTGACTCTTAAAACATGTGATTAAGTCTAAGCATTTACAGGATAATAAATTATTTGCTAAAACTCTAAGACGAACTGGAGCCTTATTATGATTTTACTGTTAATTCAATCATTCTGGAGTTCTTGATGTTAAGTTAATTAATTGTTGTTGGTATAATTATAAAATATCTTCAGTTTTATAATGGGTATAAAGTTCTGAAATATAAATTGAAGATACCTCACATTTTTATTAGTTGTTCCTTAACCTTTAAGGCATTTAGTTTTGTGTGGTCAATGAAGTCAATGTGAGCTTCTTTCTGTTACATAGAGGACGTTATCTGAGATTATTTATCAGGCAACTTAACAGGTAGAGTTTCGTGTTCTTACTTTTCCCTATTTGTCCCTCTGTGATGCTTCCATACCACACAGGCATCCATTGTAGGTCATCCCATTCTGATACTCCGCAGATATACCAAGCATGGTCTCTGTTTACTCCATTTTGTCCCTTTTCAGTTTATGAAGAGTATCTTTTCATATAAGCTGCAGGACAACGGCCACTCAGTGGTCCAGGAGATGCAGTGGTCTTGCTACAAAAGCATGCCACAGCATTGTCTAAATAGGCCAGTGCAAACTGAGGGAGATGATATAAACCCTTATTCCAATGACACCTACAAGCTAGAGGAATCATGCTAGAACAAAACAGGGTAAGGATGCTGTTGATCTTGCCTCTATGGCCATAACAACTCACCTCAGCACAGTGCACAGCTCTGCTATTCAATTCAGCATGCTCTTGATCTTGCAGGGAAGCATAGGCAGCCAGCTGCATCACCCAGGTGCTACTTTCCCGAACTGTTGCAATAGTGCCTTACAGGAACGTAGACAGATTGGCTGCCAGGCAGTTATCAGGGCTTGGTAACAGCTCAGTGGTGGTTAGACAGCCTGAATATATCTCAGCGCTTTCTACAAGAAGCACTTTGTTCTTGCTGTGGTTGTACCAACACCTGGAGGATGTCCTCAAAACCAAATTATTACGAATGGGCACCCCCTCCCCCCAAAACCCCAATGACTATGCCTTGCAATAACCATGCTGGGGTACAGAGGCATTCTTCCCACTGTCCTTCCACAAACCATGATGTTACAGTAAGTATTCTCCATTCTCCCTAACCAACTCCAAGCATTATCAACTTCTAGCTTTATTGTAAGTCACTACACAACTATTTCCAGCCTTGTTTCTGGAAATCTTGCCACTGTAATGCCACATATCCCTGAGGGAATTGTTTTTCAAGGAGCTTCTTCAAGGTAGATGAAAGGTTTCTAAAAACCATGAAATCATATTGGATATTAAGAAACCTAGATATAGGAGTAGAACATGAGTTAGACCACAAGCAGAAAGAAATATTGACTTTTTCACAGTAAGTGAGAAATTATAACCACCAGTGATTCTGGGGGTTGTTTTCCCTGCTTCTCCTGTTCTATCAGTCACCAGAATGTCAGATAAAACTAATTCTCAAGGTGTTTCTTGCCACCCTGCACCTTCCAGACAGTAACCAAAACGCATACTGTTCTAGGGATAAACTCTCCCCAGTATGATCCCTGAGACCTACATTCAGAAGTCAACTTATCCCTCAAGGGTTTCTTGTAATCCATAAACTTGCTGCTTAATTGAAAAGTAATGAAGATATCCTTCCTTAGCATTTCCCCCCAAGACTGTTGAGTGCTACAGTCAAGCTTTTTCCTAGACATGTAAAGAATGCCTGGAAGTGCTCATGTCCCTTGGGTGTTGCCAGGCAGCTTTGTTTACTGGCTGTCCAGGAAATAACTCTATCAGTCAGAGGTGGTTTCAGAATCTCTGAAGACCTGGCTGGTACTTAACTTGACTATAAAAAAAATTATTTATCCATTCTCCCTTCAGACCAGCAGGGAAGGATTTAAGTCTCAGCTCAACATATGAGCTGGAAAAAAAAATTTAAAAAATCACATTTTATACAATCATATAAAAGAGAACAATGAACACCGCTCGTTACTAGTTTTTGACCGGGCTTAGTGCGTCAGCAGCAGAACCAATGTGAGGAATATAACAATTTTGAGCACAAGACACCAAAACCTGCCTGGATAGACTGAAGGGCAGTGCGCTACAACATAACACAAAAAAAACCCCAAAAAACTAGCTCCCTATGAGAAGCTGCAAGATTAAAACCAAAAATGTTTATAACAGGTCCTAGTAGCATCTCCTCCACAGCTTAACTTCAGCGAGACAACGTCGCTTCGCTTCTCGCCCAGACTTAACACCGCCGTGCAGAAGAGTCCACTCAGGCTTCTCACCGATTCCTGTCGCTCAGCTTTCGGTTCAAGCTCCAAGCATGGTGAAGGGTGTCCTTCCATAAGCTCTGACTGTAAGCTCGAGGCTATCCCTTATAGCTGTGTTCTTGCTATGTCTCACTAAAACACACATATTTTATGAGTCTGATCCCCACTCACCCCTGGTTAGCTTGTCTTACGGCAATTGCATTACACCTGTGAGCGCCACATTCCAGGCACCTCACACCAACACAAAGTGCTGTGCTGTTGTTTTTTCCAACACTTAAGATTTTGAACAGACATCATCTTTTTACTGAAAAGCAACAGCGAGGTGGACTGTTGTGTTCCCATTTCCCCCTGAGCTTGCTAAGCCTTAGGCCCACTTTTGGGTAAGTGTGTTAACCACTTCATCTGTCTGAGAGAAACACTAGCAGTGGCACCATTTTAATAACACTGCATTTCATTACAAATTGATTTTAAGTAGATTGTCTTTTTAGGATTGATGCTGTTTTCTTTCACTGCCAGGACAGGAAATCACCCATTCTAGGTCATGAATTAAAGAAAAATGTACAGACTTCCATCAAATCCTTGTTTTCTCCCTTCAGCTACAGAATATTCTCAAGATCACAATTAGTAATAAGAGATCCAAGGTATTTTCCTTTTACCCATTCATACTCTATCTCCACCTATCAACAAGAACAAAGTCACAAGATTCCATTAGCCAAAGATACCAGTGTGTCGATGAGGCTGTGGGAAGCTCTGGTTGGTGACACTGCCTTTTCCAATTATGAAAAGACATTCACTGTATCCTCTGCATGCTTAAATATCATTAAAAGTGGATTAAAAAATACTATCAAACTCATTTTCTAAGTGCATGGATGAATCAATAAGCCACACAAGATACATAGGGAGAGGAAGCTGGCAACTGCAAAAGAGTTGGGGTTGTTCAGCTTGAGGAGGGTAAGCTGGATGTGGGACCTAACAGTCATAAAATACAGTACAATCTTGCCACAAACAGGAAAGGACCAACTTGTTTGCCACATTCACAGGGGATAAGCCAAGAAAGAATCGCCATAAACTGTGGGGAGAGAAAAAAAGGTTAGGCATAAAAAAGCTTTCTAATGGGAAGGGTGATGAAGCCCCCCAACAGATCACCTGGAAAGGCTGTGAAGCCTCCAGAAAGGCACATCTTAAACTCTTAACTGAACAGACATCTGTCGGGAATGATCAAGTATCACTGAACCCGCTTGGGGCAGAGAAATGTGCAAGGCTGTCTTCAATGGTCCCTTCTGCCCATCTTCTTCGACAGTTTCCGTGGTCAGTTCAGGAATACAGATGAGGTAAAAAACATGGCAGTGAAAGAGAGAAATCCTCCACCTTTTTTTCATGCAGGAGTCTGCAGGTGCACCTTTATCCCAGAACTGTGCCTGTTCTGTGAGAGGAATGACACTAAGAATGAAGTCTAGCAAGGCCTAACAACATCAATACATTATCTTAAAGCTGAAAGAACAAGCTGTTCAAATTTGGATGCTAAATGCTCCCCCTAGTTTATTTGAAATATTCTACTGGAAAGTGTATAACTACTTAACACAGACAATTTCTGCTTACAGCCTACACAGAGAAAGACAAGTGGGGAATGGATTGGGATGATCAGATATACCCTGTGGCACAGATAGCTAGGTGAAACACCAGGTCTCTCTTCAGTAGGCCATGTTCAGAGGAGGAGGACTAAGGAGGTTTGTTTCACCAGGGGGAGAAAACCTTGGCTATTTAACCTGTTCTGTTCACCACAGTGCATGTTGTGATACATCTTCCTCGTGGACAAATGCTACAGGAACTCAGCTGTTTTCTCGTTTGGAAATCTGCTTTGCATTCCAAGTCCCACGGCTGCAGCAGATCTGTTGGCTCTTGCAAGTGCCAGCAGAGCAAAGGTAAGATTGGTTCTGATTGACATGCAGCCGTTTATAGTTTTCTCAGGCAATCACTGCACAAGCTCAGGTGTACATGTGTATTATCTGGGTGGCAAACAGCTCAGTGAAAGGAATGTCTCTAACTATCTTGAGCCTTGTATTTGTACAGCCCCTGGCACAACACTGCTGAGACCATAACTAGCTTCTCCATGATAACCTGTAACAGAAATGTGAAATACCAAGCTAAGTCAAGAAGCAAGCATTTAAAGGACACCTATGTGACTGCCAGAAGCTGTAATTTGATAGTATACACATTTAATGCTCTGTACATTTAATTATATTTAATAGTCAATGTTTCCTGAGGCAAATCACTGGTAAAAAGTTTGGGGACCCATATGAAGACCTTTTTAGAGCTGAGCCAAAGAAACAAGCCAGGCAACAAAAAAATCTCCTCTACAGAAGATGTTTATTAAAACCCCTTTGGGGAGAATGAAGGGCCCATTTTATGACGCTTCCAGTTCAAGGCTCAGAAGAAAAGCACATTTTTAAAATGCTAAGTAGGCAGAGTTGTCCATTTGACTATTTGGTTCAAGAAAGTTCAGAGGTTGCTCTTCTGACGCACTAGGCTGAGGCTATCATGGAAATTATGATAAATGTGTTTTCCAATGCACTGACCTGGATGTTAGCATATTTTTTTGCTGAACATTATGGGGTACTTTGCCTATTACATAATTGATTTTCCAGTAAAGCTTAGACTCCTTTCTGATTCCAATAGAAATCTGCAAACCATTTTCTTTATTATGATCATCCAGCACCGGGGGCAGAGGGGGAGCAGATTATGAAAATCCAGCAGTGTTGCAGAGTACTAGTTTGGTAGCTCTAAAAATAACCTATCAAATTTTTTGTGTGCATGTGCACACACTCATATATTCACATAAACAAGGACATCTGCAAAGCCCTAAAGGCCTTTGAAAGCACAGTGATACTTAAGCAACTGGATGTGAAGTATTCAGAGACACTGGAATGAGACCTGGTAAAAACTCACAGCTGGTATTTTATTTTTTCCTGTTCTATATATGTTATATATCTTAGTTCTTCCCTTTCATCCTCTTACCTTCAGCATGAATATTTTTTCAATTTTCAGAATCATTCTACATAAAGCTATTTATTTATTCCTCCCACGTTTTCTCCAAATTGCACCCAAACTATCAAAGCCTCCTAAGAGAAAAAGATATATATAAAAAAATTAAAACTCAAGGAACCTTGGCATATTTATTTGCTTTTAAACATATGAAAGATGTAATTTGGAAAAAGATCTCAGGGTACACAATAGAGGAAACTAGTGTGTACAATACGATGTAATAAATGCCACATACGGTATGCACTGTATCACCTGCCTATAGTAAGATCATCTACTGTAAAGTTTACCATATAACATATACCATAACTTAGGTTACACTGACAAAAAAACCCTCTCTCTTCTTCTACTTGATCTACGCAGGCTGCAAGATACGTTATTTCAAGACTGTTTTCACCCAAGGCACTAATATGTATATTGGCCCTGCTGCATTCAGAGAGAACTTAAGACTGCCAAACCAAAGGAAAGGTGCTGGATGTGATGTCAACCTGCAAGTTGTTGGATTTCTTTGCAAAGCATCATCGAGGGCCAACTGGCTGCCTTCTGGTCTCACATAAATGTCCCCCTGCTTGCACGAGCCACTTTATAATTTATTTGACAGTATCTAGATATGCAAGACTGCCCCTTTCTAGCGAAGGGGCACAGCACTGGACAAGGAAGTAGCCCTCAGTACTCAGTGAAGGCTTACTTGCCACTGCTAGTAGTACACCGTTAGCATGATGGGAGCTCTGTGGCATACAGGTGAAATTCCGCTGTTTTGCATTCTTATTCCTTCAAGAGCGGGTCCAAGTACTACAGCACTTAAAATGCAGCCTGAAGGAAGTAAAGCACAGCCGCTAACACTAAAACTGGCATAGAGGTACATGGCAACAAATCAAGGCACCTTCCCATTCCATTAGCCTGCTCAACCCTCAGCCTGATGGCTCTTTCCAGGACAGTCAAATTAAAACTATGCCCCAGTGTAAAAGCCCACAACATTTTGACTCCTTTCCCCTCAACAACAATCTACTTTGTGATCATGCTTTCCTCCAAAAGATCACAATGTACATGGGAAAAAATGAGAGCATGAATAGCAATAGTATGTGGAGAAGGCAGGAAGAACGGACCAAGTGCATCAGTGCATCTATGGGCTTGCCAGAGCCCTGTTTCTAAAAAGGTTCATCATATTCCAGCAGCGATGTCTTTGACTGCTTTAATTCAGTGGTACGTGTCCAGGGGCTAAGGCCGCCTTGTCATTGATACACTTGACTGGCAGGCATGGATCTTCCCTGTCAAAATACCCAAGTGTTTAAGTAATAACTAGTGCCACTTGAGTGGAAAAAACTAGGCGAGCTGTCAATACAATGGGTGTCAGAAGCACATTGTTACTCATCCTAATCACAGTAATTGTACACGGGGACAGGCAGGGAAGAAAAGGAAATGAATGCCTATCTTCTGGCAACAATGCAACTTCATTTAACCTTAACAGACCAGGCATTGATATCATTTCTTCCTGGCACTCTCTGCGATCCTGATGTCAAAACAGCTTCTCATTTGCAATGTATGACAATTTCCTCACATCTGAAAAGACACTGCTGCAAGTCAATAGACTATAAATTGCACTTGGAAATGGGATCATCTTAACTAAAGCCTGCCTGCTTTCCCCAGGAGGCCCAAGCCCACTCCCCCCTCCTTTTAATAATTTGTATGTTTAGGTGTTCGGTCAATTTACTCTACACTTGTAATGTCTTATAGCCAAGACCATCAATCAGATTCGGTGTGACAAAAATATCCTGCTACGATATTACAGGTTATTAAAGGGATGATAGGAGAAGGCTGCATGCATTTACTGGGCCCCTTTTTTCTCATCTCAGGAAACCTGTCACAGACCTAAGCTGGTGATTCATCTTCTGTTCACTATCAACAGGTAGCAGCCAAGAGTGGACTTTGATGAGCTGCTTTCACTACTCTGTTCTCCCCACCCTCTATCCTCCTCTAGCTGCCATGCCCCCACATCGCATTTTTCCCCACTCCTGAGAGAATGCATGGCCCAGTTGCTGTTGTGAAGGCCAAAGGGTTAATTAGCTACAGTTTCCAAAAAGGTCAGCGAAGAGTCCCCGGGAAGTTCAGTGTGCATTGAAGGGCTTTCAGGAAGGGGCCCACCAGAGCCTGGAGCACTGTTTTTTCAGGGAGCCAGGTTCACCCTGCAAGCATTTTGCGTAAAGCTCTAAAATAAAATGCTTATGAAATGCTACAATTCAAGTCCTCTTCTTAAGATTTTTAAAGAAAAACTGAGCTAGATTATATAGAGTATTCTTACACATAATGAAATATATAAATAATTTCACCTACCAGGACTTGCATCATTTTCTTTGAGCTTTACAGCCTAGGGCAAAGGGGGAAGGAGTGGAAGGGCAACAGCTCACTCCCTGATTTCCCAGGCTACTAACTGTCTGCACTCAGGGTGTCTATTTATGACACTGCACATCACCACCAGAGCCACATGTCAATCCCAAAATTGAAAAAGAAAGGGCTGAAATAAAGTAATAAGCACAAAGAACAACGCGAGGCCTACACGCTACCCTGGGATTTCCACAAGTGACAGCCTGGGTCAGCGAGGGTCTGAAAGGATGCAGCAGCCAGCACACAGATGCTGAAGAGGGATATGTGATCTCTCTTCCCATGTTTAGTTCAGTGGGAGAGAATGTCACCCTGACTGCTTGTGATATTCCAGCAGCCTTAACATTTTAAGCCAAGGGTCTTATTCCAATATTGTAACGTTTCCTGTCTTCCTTTGGAATAAAGATGATACTGTATGCCTGACCCATAACACCAGTGTAGCATCTCTGTGCTGGCAGATCTGACACACAGAGAATCTCTGGGGAAAACCAGATCTTTATTTCCTGCACCACATCTGTGCGGTGGTCACGAATGGGGACAGTGTTACTCCCACAACAAAACACATGACTGAAATGGTGAAGCTCTGCTGAAAGCCAAGATACGCACAGCCCATCTGACCTGTGTACTCACGGGTGTTTACTATGTACCAACAGAAATATCTCAGTTACAGATCGTCTCAGGCCCCATCACCTTTCCTCATACTTTGCCATATTCTGTTCCTCTTTAATTTCCCAGGCTCCCATCACCTGATCACACAGAAAAGCTCCATGCTACTAAGGAAGAAAAACAGGCTGTACCCAGTGAGTGACCAAACTGCAGAAATCCAAGTGAGACACACTGGTACTAGTCCTCCAGCCTTGTCTGGGACCAAGTCTTCAGCAGAACACTACTTAAAAGAACTCTGCCATCACGAGATACAATTTGGCTTAGTACCTAGGAAACATACTGGGCAATACGAGACTACAGTCCTTTTGGGCGTTTCTGGACATGGGGTCTATCAAATGGTTGCCAGCTTCTGTGAGGGAGCTGACACAGTGATGTCCATGGTCCTTAAAATCCTGCATTCCTCTCTCCTATAATCTTTAAGAAGAAATCTGCTTTTGGAACTTAATTATATCTTGTATATAATTCAGTTATTGTTCCCTATTTCAATTTATTTAAGTCTCTTATTTTTAAAATCAATATATGTGTTGTGGTTTTTTAGCACTAGCTGCCCTGCAAATTTGCAGGAACATACACAGCATTATATGTTACTATATATTATACATATACAGGGAACATAGACAGCATTAACCCCAAATTGCACTCACTGGTCAAAATGGCAGCATTGCCTGGCTGTGAACATTTCATGAGGTGACATGACTGGCCTCAGCTGAACTTATGGCAGGAAATGGTGGATTGCCACGGGTTGGGATGATGGTTATTCACGTTTTCAAGAGGCAGGTGCCTACCAACAGTCACACAGTGAAATGAATGTAAAAAAACCATGAAGCACATTTACAACATCATTTCATCATGTTTAATCCTTTCAACCTTGGATAGCTGTTTTACCATGTGCCCATTACCAAGATTCCTCCATAGATGGCATTGTCCGAGAAACAGGGCACTGGACTAGATCTAGAAAAGGATATGCTTCCTACTCCCCTGCCCGCTCATCTTGTGTGCTGGTT
The DNA here is from genome assembly GCF_000690775.1 of Eurypyga helias. Lineage (NCBI taxonomy): Eukaryota > Metazoa > Chordata > Aves > Eurypygiformes > Eurypygidae > Eurypyga > Eurypyga helias. The sequence continues at coordinate 23,551 of NW_010268838.1, forward strand.
GAAAACCTGCTAGTCATCCTGCCCTGAAATGCAGTCTTCCCAACAATAAAAGGCAAAGAAATATTCATCCTGGGGTATGCAAGGTTGGGAGGAATCTTACGTGATCTACCACAGACTAAGATGATGAACATATCATTAGACAGAAAAGTTAACCATTTACGTTGGAGATGGAACAATCGGCCCCGGAGAGGCCATTAAATAAGCAATGCATGAGCGTGCAGATTGCATCTAAAGCTTTACGTGGAATGACTGGAAAAAAGCATCAGTTGCTGGGAAGATCATAGGGCTCTGCCAATGATATTGGGAAGGCGTTGGTAGTGCACTCTTACCTTCAAGAAGGTGTTTCAGTCACGGGACACGAGCTACATCCTGTGCCATGAGCCGGACATAGAGGCAGCCGAGCCCATGTGAGACTTTCACCGGGTGGTAGGAAGGGTGGGGGTCACAGCACAGGGGCCCTCCAAACCAACAGCTTTTTACATGTTATTGGTGACTGATGTCAGCAAGGTTTTGCTTCCCAGAGGGGAAAAATGGAACAGCAGAACAAGTCAAGAAAAGAATGGCTAAAGAGTGATGGAACCACAGATTTGTGTTCTTACCTGGATTCCTGTTGGTGCTGAGGCTCCCATCTCTCCTCCTGAGGTTAGCTACCAGTGTACCCAGGCCCACGAACCAGCTCAAATATGTCCCAGCCACACTGCCATGACTCAGAGTGCCTAGGAGGAGCTGTGAGATAATCTGCAGAAGGAAAAGAAAGGTGAATACGTCACAAACAGAGGCAGAACTGTTGAAAAGTGGGATCCAAGAGGAAAAAAACAGCCTTACAAAGGTGTACGACACTAGAGAAGGAAAGCCCATGGAGACTGGTCAGGCAGGTAGGCACAGCCAGGACTGGTCTTATGGGGCCAAGTACATACACATACATACTTTTCTCTTTCTTACATATTCACATCATCATTATCCAAAAATGCTGTTTATTTTTGTGTTTTTCAAGAGTGCAATTTTAAGCATGGTTGGTTTTTGTATACTGTTTATTAAGAGAAAAGGTCACAGCGGTTTTGCTTTGTAAGCCATTACGGAGGCTATTCATATGACTCAGATCTTCGGCACAAATTAATACAGCCCTCAAAAAAAACTGGGCTTCACAGTTTGCTTTTCCTTAACACCAGTAATTTCTGCAATTTAGGCAGCCCCACAAGAGGGCAACAGCCTTATCTGGAATACTGAAGAGGAAGGGGATGAATTTAGTGAATGCTTTTTTTTTTTTTTGAGCAGTGACAAATTTAAAAGGAGCAAAATAGCATTCCCAAAATTACAGGCAATTTCATTAATTTACTATTATCTAGTGTAGCAGAATTTTGACAGCAGTGGCCGCGGTGTGAGTTACTGCGAGGCGTGTTGTAAGATGCTGTGATCTTTGCACAGCCAGACCATTTTTTTTATACTGAACTTTGAACACACTGTAGCGTCTGCGTCTGTGGAGAGATGGCCCAGGAAACAGCTAGAATATTAAGTACCCAGTTATATGTCTCCCAAAGGAGGCTGCTGCTAATATTATACATTACAACAACATTGCCTGAATGGTTTATTAATGGTAGCAAAACAGAGTGAATACGACCTACAATGATAATAACAATAAATGTTATTTATACGGTGCCTATTGGCGACAGCGCTCTAGAGGCCTCACAAAAATACACTTAAAATGCTAGTACTGCCGTATTAAAATGGGCCCAAAGCCCCAGAAAAGAAAATAGAGTTGATGTTTAAAATGCAAGGTTATTTATATGCAGTGTCCTCAGCAGCAAATTTACATTTCAGATAGACAGACATTTCTAAAAAATCACTAATGGTTGTGTTGGCCCAAATGTTTGGAAGCCAACCTAGGCTGATATAACAAGATTTTGAGCCCAAGCCATCCACAAGTTCCTTTTAGGACTCAGAGCAGATTATGTGGAAAGCTCCTGAAGCAACCAGTTACGCTGGGTTATGTGTGCATGCAATTATAACTGCAAGGTAAATAAAAATTTACATAGGTTTAAAATGTACCTAGAGTGCAAGGCAGCCAAGATAAACCAGAACGCCCCTAGAGTCTTTGATCCTCCTTTTATACTACTGGATAAACAGTGCTGTGTATTTGACAGTCCTCCTCTATTTCCTGTGTGTTTCCAGCTTTGGAAACACCATTCTTGGAGGTTGTTACATGCGATGGGACTTACCTACACGAGCAGCCCACTCCTCCCTGCGCAAGTGAGGCCGTGCTGGAGCCGGCAGTGGCTGCCTGGCCTCCGAGCCCAGGCTGCCTTTCCACTGGGGGCTGGAGCAGGTATGCTACCTCCTACGTGCATCACCCCGCTTCTCCTTCCAGCATCCAATGCCTCTCCTCAACACTCTGGGTCTAATCTCACGTACATACAACACAGTAGATTATCAGGAGCTGGCATCAGTGTGGAAAATGAGCTACATTTAGAGGAGCAGCAAGTGCAAACTGCAAAGCCAACGATTTCCAGGGCTCACATCCCCTCCAGGATTACTGGGTCTCTCTTTTCAATATCTGTAACTTCAAAAGTTACCAGTAAAGAATGAATGCTAGAGCTGCCAGAAAGCTCCGCAGACCAGCCTGGGGAAAGCAGCTGGGCAGTAGGTGACAGAGACTTTAAGTTAATGCATTTATTTATAGTTGGTGATGATAGCTGGGTTAACGGAAAAACTCAAACCTGACTCTTCATGCTTAAACGCTGTATCTGATCAGATAGCCAAAATCACATCCCGCCACTGTGCCTGGTAGGCAATTACAGAGCCATCTTCTAGTTCTTTTTTTCTACAGTGTTGCATGGCCCAGAGATACCTGAGCACATTTGAAAGGTTTATTAAGAAACAGTAATGAGACCTTGACCAATGTCCTGTTTATCTGCTAAAAACCTTTCCATGTGCACTTCTGCCAGCATCACAACAAAGCTAAAAGAAGCATGAGCTCATCTTCCTGCCTGAAAACTTCTCCCATTGAACGTTCTGAATTAGGAACCAACCATCCCACATTCCCTTGCCTCAACTTCCCATGCCCAATAAATTTAAAATGGAAAACACTGAGCATGTAAGTAGTGTGCGTGGCATAACCCGGGGGCACACTGTGCTCATCAAATGCTATTTTACAGAAGTTGATTGTAATATACATATACACACACAAACAGATTTACCCATGCTGTTCTCCAAAACAATTGTCATACTGCAGGCAGCACACTTTGGTGCAGATTTACCGTGCAAGAGGCACAACCGCAGGGAAAATCCACTAATATGACCTTAATGTTACCATCGATAAATAAACGTTATTAGCATATATATACTTGAAACATACTCCAGCATGTGGTTATATTTTTCTGGAAAAAATTAAAATCTGAGGTCACTCACAGGGAAAAGGTCTTAGACTCTGTGGAACTGAATTTGGCAAATGGGCACAACCCGGGGGGGCAGGGGGGGGAAATTTAAAAAAATCAACCAGTAAAATTTCAGTGGCTTGCAAGCAGCAGCATTTTAAAGCACCAGAAAACTTGGCCCCAAATTCTCCATAGAAGGGACATAAATAATTACAGTAAAACTGTTCTTAGTCCCAGTGCTTCTCTGTGACGACACAAGGATCTTCCACCACCCCTCTCTGTGTAATAAGCACAGCCTTTTTCTTTAACTGTGAACAATGACAATTTCTCCATTATCAAAGAACCCGGGGGAGAAAAATCGTCTTGTCTTTGCATAAAACACCACTCGTTTTATGCTTTATATAAAATAATAATGAATGTGGAAGGATCACTAAGTTCCAAATCAATCACAGTCTTTTGATGTTATTATTAACTGCACATACTCCATTCTTGTGGTTTATGGTATCATCAGAACTCCTCAATTGATTTATACCCTGGTGATCTAGTTGTCTCTATTCATTATCCCATATTTAATTAATATATGCCTCAGAAGGAGTTGTCAAAAGACAAAGTTAATTATAGCAGAAAAAAAAAATCTAGTTGAAATCACATGTCATATTTTAGTTTAGTGACAGCTACCACAAAAGATCATTTTAGCTGCTTTTGTATTTTTTCAGCTTCTCTGAATAAATACTATTGTATTTTCCTACCCAAGAATACAGAAGACCTGTCTCTACTATTTACAAGGCACTTCAGACCGCAAAAAGGTTTCTTACATAATTAATCTTTTACTAAATACTTGCAGTTTTTGAGCTACGCTTAAAAACCTGATCCTGAAGAATGGCACATTTAGCAACAGATTATTAATCTTATTCATAAGGCTCAAATAGCACCCTTTATTAGGGGAAAGCGAATATTATACAACCTGTAGGTACATACATCAGAATTTTTATTCAAAATTATTCCAGCTGTGCGGGCAACCTTTTTTGAGACGCTTTCACCGTGTTCAAACAAATGACTCCTTCTGGAGGAATGTTTGCAGAAACAGTACATTTTAAGTTCATGTTGGAAAATATTGATATAAAATGAACATTTTAAGTCTCAAGTATAAATATTCACTGTGGGAATTTGACTCAAAGCTTTACAGTCATCCAATCAGAGGTGTGAGGCTCACATATCCAAAGAAAGCTATCCTGCTTGTCTTGACTTGGGTATATTTAAAATGGTGTCTGTCAGAGCCCACTTACGAATAATATTGATTTTAAGACACATTTTCAGAATGTTAGTGATTCTGAACTATGAACATATTGAGAAAATCCTATCTGTTCCCAGGTATAAATTATTAAAAGACATAAAAATGTAAGTAAGCTGGGGATAAATACCACTATGTACGCAGTACTTGCACTCTTTACATTACATATGCTGACTCAAGGAAACTATTAAGCTGGTATTTTTAATACTTGTTGGTTTGGATTCTTTTCTCATATGTCTGTGTTCATTTTGCTACTGACATTTTACTCTAGGTCTAACAATAAAAACCCAGAGGGATGGCAAATTTAGAAATATAAAATATATCACAAAATGATCTAAAACTATTCCACCCATTAAAAATGTCCTTATTCCATATGCTCATACCTTCCATGACACAGAATCTTACTGTATACAGCATTCACCTAGATTCCTTTAAATAAGTCCCTTTACGGGACTTCACCACACAGCTGCTGTCCCTTTACTACAAAGATTCCCAGACATTTTAGACTGATGATTGCTGTCACCCTCCAAATTTTCTCCACTGCCAGCACTGCTGCTTAGAAAACCATGATTATATAAACGTTATTCCAGGTTACAGGTCTGCAGACCTGTCACAGACCACTTATCATGACCTCCTGGACCAATGACTACCCTGTGGGAGCCAGGGCTTTGAGACCAGCTGTGTGTTTACGTAGGGTCCACCAACTGTGTATGAGAGACATCCATGGAATAGAAAGTGTTGTGGCAAAGCATACAAGGACACCCACATCAAGAGACACAACTCTGCTCTTGATTACAGCACCGTACGTATAAAACCACTATAACACACCTACTTTACTTCCTGAAATCTTTCGGGAGGATTTTTTATCATAAGCAGATTCTTAAACAAAGGGGAATCTCAGACTTCAGGTTTTCCCTATCGGATTTGACTACAGTGCTTCTGGCTACCACTTTGGGGTAACCCAATCCTTCCCTCGGAGTCCCAAAATTTTCAAAACTCTTCTGAATGCGGTTTCTGATTTGGAACCTGTAACATTAGCATCCACAACAGTCGCAGTGCACTGGAATGTGAAACTGAAAAGTATCTGTATCTGTGGACAATAGTGACAATTAGCCCATCCAGTGGGAAAACATATCCAAGTATCGTCACTGTCCTCCACAAGATTAACACTACCTCCTGAGCTGCCTGGACATCAGCAATATGGACCAAACTGGGGCACAGTCGTTATGCTCTTCTCTAGAAAAGACAACTATTAACGAAGACCTGACATCCCTCAGCCCCTAAAGCTAACATTTTCAAAACTGGGTGGACAAAACTCGATTCCTTTGTCAATGTTTCAGTATTTGCTGTTTTGATCTTGCAAAGCACGTACTCATATTCTTTTCTCTGCGGCAGTATATTTCACGTGTGAAAGTTTAAGCAGAGAAGACACCTAAGCCTCACTGCTTATTTAAATTTCTTTAATGTGTGACTTAAAATATTTGAAATAATGAGCACAAATTAAGGGCATGAGAAACAAGTATATAACATATATATGGATAAATATATTATTGTATAAAGTATTGGTTGTATAACTAAAATAAAGATGCTGTTTATGTAACTAAAATAAATAAATTGTGTATACAACTAAAATAATAGTTATGCAATAAATAACACAAGTATATGTACAAATAGAAATAAAGAACATAAAAATCAAGCTAGACCTTGAGTATCAAAAAGAAAAAAAAGGAGGTGCATCATGAACAAGTCATTCAAAAGGGGAATAAACTTTTGCAATATTTGACCCATTAAGATTTCTAAGAGTAAGACTGACCATAGCACACCACAGTTTATAATCATTTAACCTACAGAAATCTGTTCATCAACTTTCAAGTTCCTCTCTTAATTTTCATCCTGGTTCAATACTTTTTCTCCTTAACATGCATACATTCACAGGTTTGGGATTTTCTAATACAGCTGTTTCGGCTGGTTTATTGGCATATATCAGTCAATCAAGTATTGTGCCTTTTAAATTCTATCTCAGCTGGGACAGCATAGCAACCAGAATCAGACAGCTTGTCTGTCAGGGTGGGGATCACATTCTCAGAGGCACTCCCTGCTCCAGCAACCATATATTTAAGGATACCTTGTGGTACTCTCTTCAAGTAATGCACAAATACACACTGGCACTCACATACAGTGATAATGGATATGGGCTGAGGAAAAAAGGAAAACAAACCTGTATAGGATGAGGGTATCGATATTCTTTCATCAATACCAAGACACTAAAAACACATTTAAAAAAGCTTCATCAGAGCGCCTGTGTGCATTCCTG
>NW_010268838.1:30557-47869 GCF_000690775.1 Eurypyga helias
ACCACTGTCCTCATGAATTTGCAGAGGAACCTAGTAAGTAAATACCTCTTCTTCACTTGTATAGTAAAAATGAAAGAAAAAAAGGTTGTGAAGTGTCTGCTTGGGAGTATATACAAACTAAATCAAAGGTATTGTTCAAAATTTACAGCAGGTCATCTCTTCTTTTTTCCTATTTCTTTTCAATATCGAATGAAGGGCTGACCAGCAAGGTCAAACTTTCCTTATTAATGAGGCATTGCTAGAGCTTTGTCTCATTAGGGCACTCAGAACTATGCATTTACTGCAATTTGCAGCACTTAATAGAGAAAGGTCAGAGCGGGTTACGTTCAATTTCCACTTGGCAGAGGGAGGAAAAATGGAAGCAATTCATTTGCACAAATTTGAATAATTCTTCTCAGTCTCCTTTTCTTTATCTACGTCTAGATAATTCCTGCATCTTAGCCTGCTCACAATCATCCCAAACCTGCCAACAGCCAGCTTTCTATGAAGGCTGTAATGGAGCTGACAGATTCTATGAATCCAGGTGTCAAAATAAAGCCATTCAGCTCCCCCCCTCTCCCTCTCTCACAACAGGGAATAGAAGCTGCCTCTAGTGAGCTCTTAAACTTATCATAAATGTATCAAGATTGCTGTGGGCCATGAAACAGCTGTAGACAATTAATCTTTCCACAATTCTTCGGCATAAGAATTGCTTTCCCCGCAAAGTAACATCTGCCATGCTGAGGTGATTATTCATGGGCAATGGGCGCCACCATAGTTTTATGCATAGAGCCATCAGTGGCAATGAAGCAAAATTTATAGTTTTCCCTGGTTCAGTAAAAATAACATTTCAGCTGCATTAAAATGTCATCCATCAGCATTGTCCCAGAGCACAGGGCCCCATCTCATCCAGAGAAATTAAAAAGTATTCATTTTAATGGTAACTTGCGAAGCTTGCAGTGACACTGCTTCCCCCCCCCCCCCCTTTTTTTTTTTGTAAGCAATATTGAGGAGGAGGAGGGCTGAAGGAAAAGGTTATGTGGTGCAGCGAAGCTGAGGATTAAATGTGCTACTAGGGAGTAATGATATACCAATTACTGGGCTGCTGGTTCTTATTTATTCATAACCCCTGAACGCTTAATCAAAAATCCTTGAATCAAATTGAACAACTAAAGAAGGAAAGTTATTTCACAGAGATAATGTAATTCCTCAACTTAAAAAAAAAGAGAGAGACAGAGAGAGTGCCAAATGGACATAAAGGCAAGATGTGGCTCTTGCCAGAGTGGTAGGGTTAGTCTTTTAAAACATTAGCTTAAAGGAGGAGGGAAATCTAAGCCGGAAATGTAATGGTAGTAATTTACAAGCAAGTTTCTATTCTAACTCCTAGAGTAAAGCTGATTAATGTCTGCTCTGGCAGCATACTCAAGGGAGAGAGGTGTGCAAAAACTTACCGTGTGAGTTTTAAAGTGCTCTGTGTTGCTCATGTGTGGTGGGTAGACAGAAACCATCGGGCTGTTCAGGTAGCACCTTGCTCTGGCAAGCACCGACAAGTCAAGGACTGCTTAGGAACCAAGGTGCCATTCATGTGAGCAAAGATAGCACACATCGGATTTAAGACTATTTGGAAACTTGCAGGGATGAAAGACATTCTTCCCTGGTAAAGAAGCAACTGAAAGAACAGAGCACATCTGCACCTTTTGGAACTGGACCTGGACTGTACTTTGGGCTCTGTGGCCCAAAGGTAGTGGACAGCTGCAGTGGGTCCAACTCAAACTCTTCACTTCTGAGCTACTACTCATGCTCCCGATTTATTTTCGGGTGAAAGAAACAGTGTTTAGAATAAGATAGTATGTATGGAAAAGGTGTCAAAATCTCCAAGAGCTGAACATAAATATGTCTACATTCTAATTTTTCAACAGTGGTAGCAATCTGCACATGCAAAATCTTTGGAATGAGAATTAGAAGGTATCTTATCTTAACCTTTATGGACAGACTTATTTACAAAGGCACATTGGAGCTGACAGATGAAGAACAGCACCGAAGGAAAAGCTTCCTCACCAGCACAGGCTTGGCTCCAGGCAGCCTGGTGCACACATGGAGCAAGTTTTGTCTTTACCTACTAGGGTTACTTCAGGGTATCCACAGACTGACTTTACTGATCAGTTTTAGAGCTGTTCCTTTACCCAACCAGGTATTTTTTTTTCCATAGCATTTTGTAGAGACAAACCTTCCCTGAGAGTTCAAATCCTGTGTGTTTTGTGTTTCTCTCTCTTATGATCCACCTCTTTACAACATGAGTGCCCAAAACAGAAATTCAGGCTTGGACCAGGAATCAGATTTCAAATCTGTCAGAAAGCTAAGTGACACCAACATACATGCTACTGATCCTGGAACAACTCTAATTTCAGTGAAGCAACCATAGCAGGTAGATGGACGGTTACTACAGTACCTAATTCTGCAAGTACAGCTTGCTCTAAGAAAAATATCTCCTCCTCTTTTCTGAGAGTCTCTAAAAAATGCCAAATGCACAGTAAAGAGACAAATTCCTGGTCTAGTGCCTTTATCTGAGAAGGCAATTAATTATGGTCTAAAAGAAAAACTACAGTATTCCCTTAAGTGAGAGGCAGGCCTCTCAGGAGCTGAGTGGTGGTGAGCAACTCCAATGAGGAATAAGCAGGCTTGCTAGAAATTGTTACCTCAAATGTTTAGGTTTACATTTGTCCTGTTGCCGATGCAATAGCAGGGCTGACTCAAGGCCCACATCTAGGATGAAGGAGGCTTGAGCTGATCTCTGATGGCTCCTACACCTTTTACTGTTTGCTGTGGAAAAGAAAAAACTTGTGACGCTATGAGACCTATCCCTAACACGGGAACAAACAAAATCATTTTGATGGTTTGCATAAATTCTTTCAAACCCACTGCTGATTCATTGGAAAGGACAGGTTCAGCTCTTGGGTCCTGACTGACCTCACTTGAATTATGAGGGGCCTTGCCTGGAAGAAATATTACTGTTGGCAAGATCAGAAAACAGCAACAGTGCCTGCCAGGCCCTCTTGAGACTTCAGCGATCAGCTTAAGTGGCACACTGAAGGACACGAGACTCAAGAGCAAAGAAAATACTGAAGGGGAATTGCAAGTAACAAATCCTGTCTGGATTCAGAGACAGAAGGTAACAGCTAGCGGGAAATTATCTAACAAATAAATTTGACTTAAGGAGAAAATACCGATCGACCCATCAGTGTGAGAAGGAAGAGATACCTGATGTTTACTAGACTCCTTTGTTGACTGAGAAAGATTAAGTTTAAGCAGGCAAAAGAAAACCGTATAAGTAGCCAGAGAATGAAAGCTGAGTGAAAAGCTCACGGAAAGTTGGGAAAGCAAAGCATAACACTGGGGGTGGGGTGGGGTGGAAATCACGTGAAGGAGAATGACATAGAGAGTAGAAAAAGCAGGCACCTGATACAGTGAATTTCCAGCAGCCAAGGCTCTACCATCTGCAACCTTACACTCAAGTTGTGAAATTTCATCTAGGGAATGCTGACTGAGATCCCTCCCCGTTTCCACAAGCAATCTGAACTTTCCTGGATTCAGCCTATGCACAGAAATAGTAACCTCTGGGTCCTGCTGCAGCTGAGAAAGCACAGTAATCCAGAGAAAGTACACACTGTGCTTTTTCATAGAGATTTTACTTTTGTCTTATCTGCATTCCTTAATATTAAAAAGTATGGGTTGGCTTATGAATATGCAGCTCTTTATGAACAGAAGTCTCCCACAGACTGTGGATGATTAGCTTTGGAAAAAAATGAACAAAAAAAAAAGAAAGAAGTAAAAAGCACAAACCCTTCCTCTTTTATTTTTCTTCAGTCAGAGACGCCAGGATAAAACAACCCAGAAACTTAAACAAAAAAGTCTGCTAAATTTCATATGCTTAACTCTGGGCATGAAAATAAAGCAGCCTTTATTTTGTGTGCTATGGAGCTGCCTGGACACTTATATCAAACTATTTCAGTTATAAGGTAAGAAGTAGGTTTCACACGCACTAAGAATGGACTCAAGATCAATTCACTACTGCACCTATCTCTGACAGCTACAAGTAGCTGACCCCCCAGGAAACTGTGTAAGATCAAGACAGAGCATTTGTTCTCCTTGGTGGTTATTCCCAGTTTCCAACAATGAATTTTTCAGGGATCTCCTGGACCAGCGGCTTCCTCTGCCACATCACCTGCAACATCCAAACCTCCTTAACAGTGTAATCCTGCTTTTGATGAACTAAGAGTTTTGAGCAGCTCTGAAGAGCTGCCCTTAACTGGATGCTGTCCCTACCCCTTCCCACTACCACCCATCTCTGGAGAAGGACATTAAGATAGATGTTGGTCAGTGCTACTGGCAATAGCCCAGGCAGAAGAGAGTCATGTGCAGGCCTCACGGAGAGGTTGGCTTTCCTTGGCAACACACCTTGAGCCCTCCAGCTTTTCCCAGCAGCTGTCAGGGTAATTGCCTTCCTAGGAGGCCAGGACTCTTGTGCATTCAAAGAAGACAGAGAACTTCATGTGACTTCTTTGAGTCTCAAGAGGGGAAATTGGCTGAAGTGTTCAAGTAGGTGAACCTTTTTCTGAAAGTTAGCAATACAAGTATGATTTGGCTTTCAGTTTAAAAATGTTTCAACTCAAATGGTAAGCCACAAGGCTTTTAAAATTTGGCTCTTTTTTAAGCGGTACAATTACCCTTCCAAGAAATGTTAGGACAAGACAATTAACCATGTTATTGATTTTCTAAAACAGCAATCTTACTCTGACTTCATCAGGAAATCTGCTGATGTCGGGCCATAACTGCACTCACTGGCCACACCAAGACATCTTTTCCAACCAGGAAGGTCTCTCTCACCTTGAAGATGCCTGAGCTTCACCATGATATAGGCTGAATACTTCGGGGGATTCATGAAGAGCTTTTAACTGTCATTTGTTATCTGAGGCCCAGAAACCCCAATGGAAGCTCACGCTCATAATACAGATCTGCACAGTGTTATCCAACATCCCCACGCTAATTTGCTCTAACAGCATCAAAATGTGCAGGGAAGCGCCAGTCTCATAGTAGCCTGGGTATGTCCCTAGGGTCTCCGGGGAGTCTACATCTGAGTCTCCTAGCCAGGATGAAACTGAACCTGTGTCATCCCATCCCAATCATGCATTGGATTTAACGCCCAGGCTCCGCAAAAAAGTACAACTGTACTTCCCTTTTGCTGGGCAAATGTACCGGTGTAATTAGGAAGAGTGTGCCAGCTCTAGCCAGAGGAGTTAGTTATCCATGGGCAAAAAAGAATAGGAAAACCCTGACAGATAAGTACTCTGTTAGCCACTTGACAGGTGAGGTGATAAGGAGATTACAGATGACCTGCTTAAAGTCATGTGAGACTTCAACAAACCTGGGAACTGTCCCCAGATCTGCAGTCACACTCACCATCAAGCGCTCCTTCATAGTCGTCTTTCTTCTTGGTACATGGCGAGATTCACTACCATCCAGCAATTTCTCAGCAGCAATGTCTGTGCGCACTAAAAGAAGCAATTTAAGGAGAGCTGAGGGTCTTCTGGTAATTTAGCAAACCACCATTTTTTTCTGTCCTACCAAAGTCACCACAAGGAGAGAATCCGCAGTGAGAAGGAACGACATGTTTCTGCAACATCAACTCTCAGCTAACAGCACCCATTCATCCACTTTCTAGCAATAACAAAAAATATGAGGTGTTCACATTTGGAGCCAAGGAGAGAGCAAATTAAATCTTTTCTTATATTCTTCCCACAGAGCTAAACACCTTTCTATATATATATATACACACACACACACAAGGTTATTTACTATACCTTTACTTCATGAGTGTTAAAGACATTATTTCATGTTAAATATTGTGGGTCTCTTAAAATAGGAGACACTGGGAAAAACAGAGGGTTGCTTTAACAAACACATTAAACACTATCTGATTTTAAAAAATTGTGAAGCACAAATTAGCTGGAGCTTAGCACTCAGTGTCTCTTCCTTGGCCTATAAAGTCAACAGTTATGGTGTTAAAGTTTAATCAATCCCATAAAATGTTACTCAGAAAGTGACCCTGGTGTTATGGCTGAAGTACATCTCCTACATTAAAAAGCACTTTTGTGGAAGCCAGAGCAGTGTTATTGAAAGAGAGAGCTAATAGGTATGAGGTTAAGAAGGGGAGGTGGAAGTAAAGGAGAGCTTTGGGAAAGACAGTGGAGGAAGGAAAGTAAGAGGAAAGGGAGGAGAAAATCCTTTTTTTTTCAAGTGGTTCCCTGCAGAGGTAAGTGTAAATACATGAATGTTCAGGTTGGAAGGATAAAAAGCTCTCTTGGCAGTTTCTCAAGAACAGAGTTCTTCATGAACTTCATAGTAAAAGTGAGTGCGATTTTCACAATCAACACAGGAAGATTACAGCAAACACGGCGATGGTAACATCACCGTAGACAGACGACAGGGCATGACTGACTCCTGCAAAGAACAGGTTTTTGGATACTGTTAAGATGTGGCTAATTAAACTACAACTTCATCAGAACAATATATTTGTTGGCAAAAAAATAAAGCCAGAAGATCATTAAATATGGTGCATGAACATTGGTTTTGATCATTATCAAGCTGACTACTGATTCGTCTCCTAATGTCCAGCTACCTTCCACTGCAACTTGCAAGCACTAAATAGGATATACTCAGCCTTGCCAGATATTCTACTTCCCATATGGTTTTGGTTAGAACAGCCAGCATCCTTCAATATTTGTATCGTGGTACTTCATAACTGGATATTGTCATCAGCAAAAACAGTGAAAACACATACAATTCTGAGGGAGGCAATATGGCTTGAAATCAGAGCACTTAACCAAGCACTGAACCAAGAAGTTCAAAACTGCGGAGCGTGCTGCCAGATCTCTGTTTTTCACCCAGCAGAATTTAGACTCCACCATTCACCAAGAGATTCATAAAAATCTGCCAGATTTCAGGTCAAGATTATTAACTATGCTGAACCTCTGGTGCAATATATCGTGTCTTCCAGACCCATATGAAAGCATATGCAAACCACTAAGATTATCAGAGGCATTCAGAAACTACTTAAGTTAGTTAACCTTATCAGAAATAGTCCTCTGTGTCAGATTATCTGCAGAAAGAAGATAGAGAGACAGAGAACAACTCAGTTTTAAGAAGCAGCTGAACAAAAACTGTTTTAAGAGGGGGAAGAAAAAAAAAACTTCTCTTTCAAAGGCCTCTGTCTCCAAATTACCCGTCAGTGATTATAGCAGTGTATTCCCAAATTCTAAAGAAAACATTTCTTTGCTTACTACCTACGAGAAATTTCAAGTGACTTGTTTTCTCAGGGCTATGGATGAGGAGAGGGCCGTATTGTAGCGATTATTTCAAGCTACCTATACCCTGAAGTGTGAATGGCATCTGCAGCATCATAACATAATAAGGTGTTAGTGTTTCCACCTATTTTAACTGAAGTAGGTAGTATTTGCTATTTTATTAAAAGGTTGTCCAAAGCCTGATCTGGGTAGATTCCCGTATTGCTATTCCAGAGCATCTTTGACTGCAGTAAGGATTTTCTTATAGTTCTGAAGAGGAAAACAGGAAAGCTCTCATCTTAAGGAAAAAAAAAAAATATTGTAAGAATCACCACTGCAAAAATTCACCTAGAAAACAATGCTGGGCAGCTACCTCAGTCTGCGGGGCCCTCCAAGACAGACCTGTCTGCAGCCAGCCTTCCTTCCATGGCTGTTCTCCTCCAGAATCTGTTACAGCATCCAAAAGGAAACATTCTCCAAACTAACTTGAGCTACATCTCAAATAACCACATGTTCATTATCAAGTGAATAATATAAAAGGAAGCAGATACCTGCGATGACTCAAACAGAAGATACGTATTGACTGAGAGCTTTGCAGATTAGACTTCATGTCGGTAACAAAAGCACAACCTAAAGAGTAAATTATGACAAGTTATTTACTATTCCTACATGTTTGCAGTTCTGCACAAGTTAATCTGTAAAGTCTGTTATATGTTAGAACAAACCTGAATGTGCAAAGGCATCAGAATGCATCATCCAGGCTCACACCAAAGTATATTAATCTGAATTTCACTTTGAGCCTCTCAGTTCACACAATTTGGAATTCCTCCAAGTTTTGACAGTATTCAGAGATGAGGTTTTGACTAGTTTAATCTTGAAATGTATGGCAATGCAAGAAGTATTTTAATAAATGTAATCCTTTAATCAGAAGGGAAATCATAGTAAGAATTCAGTTGTTACTTTGAAGCACCACTCACAACTCAAACACTGAGGCATCCTGTACAGCTTTTATACCTAACTATGCCAAAACCTGTCTTTGACATAACTCTTCTGACTGCAAGGCAAACGTATTGAATAAAATAATGAGAAAACCCACCTTATTAACTCAAAGACCGTGATTTGTTCAGGTGGATTTGCATCATGCAGAAGTTGACATCAATGGAACACAACTTCTAAAGTCCTCAGCTTGTTCGTAAGTCCAGATCTCCAGAATGACCAAAGCTGTAAGCTCAAAAGACTAATTAACTTATTGTATGCATCTTCCAGTCCGTTGAGGCAGTTTATATGCTTTTTTACCCCCCAGGCTACCTTTAAAGAGCTTTAACCACAGGTTTTCCTCCCTGCTGAGAGACTACTGCAAAGCTACAGCTGCCACCACCAAAGTTTTCCTTCAGTATTTAAACTAAACATTTTGCCCTCCTTTTCATCTTGCTATTCTAAATTTTTATGTTCTGTATATAATAAATCTTACCCCTTTTTTAATTTTTTCCTGATGAAAAATATTTGTAGACCATGATTTCTTGCTCAAAATAGGGATGTTTGTAAGGCAAACAGTAAGTCATTTGTCTTCCTGCCATGTCTCAGAATAAGAAAAATCAAAGTGAAGTCCTCTTTGAATAATTTCACAGCAAAATAAAGCTCTTTATCATCATCATCTTGACTAGGAACATATTGCTAGTGAACACACATATAATCACCAATTGTATTAAGGAAGGGGGAAGCAAAGATGCAATGAATTATGAATAAATAAAGTATGCCTTAACTACAAAATTGAGACACAGACTTGTGCTTAAAACTCCTCAGCAGTAAGGGAGGTTGCTACTTCAATATTCTTCTGACCAGTCGATTCAAATTATGAGCTAAAAAGGGCTTCCTTTTTTTGTTCTCTTAAATAACTTATTAGTTAAAAGGATGTGAATTAACTTAGAACGAATGTTCAATTCATATAGTAGAATCGCCATCATCATTATTACAGGAAGCTCTAATCATTACGCAGCCACTAATATAAGACATTCTGCTAGCTTGCCTTTAATGAACATGACTCACATTTCACTTTAATGATTCCTCCACCCATGTCTCCTCCACGCCTTCTCCTTCTACCCAGTCTTGGGGGAAGGGTGCCTTACATAGCTTTTTAAAGATGGAAGTCTACCTTTTAAGAAGGGAGTCACTTCCAGTACCTCTATTTTATTGGAGCTTACACTGCAAAGCCTTGAGGGATTCTGAAGTCCAGAAAGTACTCAGAGCCAAAATATAACTGTCATTCAAACTCCACAGGGTGCTCCTAGCAAGGGTCAAGGATGGGGCACTGAGTGCTGTTCCCATGTTAAGAGGCTTGACTGCAAGCAGGGGACACATAATGTTTCAGAAACAGCACAGGGAGAAAAAGAGGTCTCTGATCTTGCACTAAAGTAACAAGGAACCCTCTCCTAATTACCTGAGAAAGACAAGAGACTGCCCTTTCCCCACACTCTGGGTACCGCTCTACACAACATACATGCCCATGCTTAGTTCCCAGTTTGACACATTATCTGTTTAAAGCACATCCCTTTATACCCACAGTTCTTAAAAGATGCAGAACTTTCTCCCATTTCAGTTTTGGAAGACCCTAGCTATTATTTCACACATTCAGATCTTCTGTGGTTGCTTCCTATTACTCCTTAAAAGTATACAACGACCTTTTCCCACTCTTTGGTCTACAGCACACAAGGATTTGCAGGATCACAGCCGAACTATTCCTAGAAATGCTAAACATCTCATGCCCAAAACTTGTCTGTGGTGTACTTCAGCAGCTCAATCCACCATCACTGAATTTGGCCTAACATGTTTGAATAGTTTTGGAACAGACATAGAATAACAGTGTAATTTAAAACAACGTTTCTGGTGTGAAATGTTGACCAAAGCTCTTAGTGATCCCAGAACAAAATGTTTTCCTTTTTGGTTTTGAAGATAACAAAATTAGGATCCTCTTCCCATTACTCACTCTTTGCTCTCATCCTGCTTCACATCTCTTATAGCCAAAAACAGAAGTAGAGCTGCTGATTACCACTGGAAAAACTGTTTTCTGTGTTGACTGGCAGAAGGAAAAAACAGTTAACCCAGAAGAAAATGCAGTAGGAGTTCAGAAGCCTGAAAAACCATCCCAAGGCACTCAGGCAATGCCCACGCAAAACCCCTGGGTCATTCAGGCCAAACTCAGACATTTCAGCCTGTGCTGAATAACATCTTTCTCAAGTGGCTACACACCCAGTGATTGTGAGCCCATGAGTTAGACTCTGACCCTCACGGGCTTGTTCAAGTTCTCAATTATCCCAAACTGCATTCTTGTCAACAACATACAATTTTCAATACATCACTTGCTTTTCGAGTCAAATTAACACTTCATGGACAGATTCTGCTTCCTGGCATCTCTACCCTAATTGAGACTTCCGTGATTTTATTTCAAAAGAGAGCAAGAGCTTTCATTTGTGATTTTAGCTGCAGAGACAGATAGATAATGAACTGTGTAGGTTTCTCCAAACAAAATATCACGTCACCTGAATGCAGCTACCTGACAAAAGACATTAGACTGCAGGAGCTGGGACTGTGCTTAAGCTCCGACGTGTATTGTTAAATGTGACATGCTCAATTTATCATTAGTTATGAAGTGAAAACGGATGAATACACATTCAATTTAGTTCAGCTGCTTTCTTCATTTATCACACTCTTCCCCACCACCCTTTTGATTTGAACAAATAACACACTTTCATAAGTTTAATCTAATTAATCATAATTGTAAGGTAATGTTCCCTTAATGAAGCGTATATTGGGCTTTATAAAGTTTGTTGCAATTTTAATAAAATCTGTTCCAGATAAAATCTACAAATGTTTTCAATGGAGCCAAAACCAGCCTTATCTCTCTCCCACTCATTACTAAGGTTGATGATGATGTAGCAGTACAAAGAGTTGCTCAAGCATATTGTTCTTTTATAGAAGCACTGTTTCAATAAATTGGAAAGCGTTCATCATTTTATGAGACAAGACATACAGTTAAAAAAGTTAATTGAAGTAGAAACAAAATAAAAAAACAACCTAAAAGATTTTCCACACATTATTGCTATGACATACACAATACTCGCTATCTTCTGAGGGCATCTTGCATGACACAGGCGGTATAAAGGAGAAGTTACTCCTTTACATGCAATACACACAAAAGCGGTGTACAGAGCGACGAAGTTTTGTTGCAGTTCTTCAACTGCAGCTAACCCAGAAGACAGCCACTTTCTAGCAACATCAGTGAACATGTATCTTCACATGTCAGACCAAGGCAAGAAATGTCAGTTCTTCTCAGGACAATTCTGCTTTGCTCCCTGAAAGTTTGAGTCATGATGACCCTAAATTTCATTTCCCACTACCACTGCCTGTGCTAGGCAAAATTGCTTACCTCGTCTTGATGTGATTTTCAAAGGTTCATAAAACATTTTGGAGCATCTGGATGGAAAGTGCTGTGGAGATCAATATTACTTATGATGATTATTAATGAACAATTTTATTTGATCATTATTAACATACATGGGCTCTTCATACTAAGATTAACATAACCTCCATCTGCTAACACCATAGCATACTCATTTCTATCTGTTTCCACTCTTATATTGGCAATTATTGCTAAGTTGCAAAAGCAGAAACAGTACATTAAAAAATTGACTTAGTTTCCCACTGACAGGATTTCACACCTCTGCACCACTAATGACAAATGCTTGTCCTTTTCAAAATCTGGTTAAAAGCTGTACTTCTTTGCTCCAGGGATTTTCTCCCAAGTCAGTACTCTGGTCATAACTATTGCTGCAGAAGTACTGGCTGGTTTATACTCCACCCATCTAACCATTTATCCAAAATCTAATGTCCATATTTTCATTTTCAAGTGGAGTTTTACTAGCTCTACTTCAACCTTTTTCCAAATCAGTGAGAAATTTCAGCAAGGGGAACAATTCTAACCATTATGAGCTACAACCACTACCTCCATCAAGATGAAGGTTCACCTGGCAAGATGACGGGTAAACAACCTGGAAAGCATCTATTCCAGCATGTTATTCTGATGTGAGTCATTATAGGATACTCTCTCCTTTCATCAGGAAGGAGGAAAGACAATGTAGTCCTACAGCTTGTTCCCTGGTTTACATTGAGGAGTTGCAGAGCTTTTTCCTTCCACTTTGTGAAATGAGTGTGTGATAGTTTCTGGCAGACTGTTACGACAAAATGTGATTGTGACTCTCCCTCA
Organism: Eurypyga helias; assembly: GCF_000690775.1. NCBI lineage: Eukaryota > Metazoa > Chordata > Aves > Eurypygiformes > Eurypygidae > Eurypyga > Eurypyga helias. The sequence goes on from NW_010268838.1 coordinate 43,137, forward strand.
ATGCACACAAGATTAGAGCTGCACAGCTGCCAGTGCTCCCTTTAGACCTGGCAAGTTATTTTACATAACACATGAACAGTGGCGGAGAATAGGTATTTACTGGTTACAAAGACAAAGGCAACACTAACAGGAACTAACTTCATGTCTAACGTGGACTTACTGTGGCCAATTGCCTCTTTTACAGCAGCTTGTTTCTGTAACTCACTCCTTGAAACACAGGAGTACAGGGCTTAACAGTTCACCAAGGACACAGAACACCTAAGCAGGCATGCCAGGAAGAGGAAATAACACAGCAACGGTAACAAGCCCTTGTAGTTGGAGCTCGCTCCCATAAATTAATTTGTAATGGAGCAGGTACCCAGGAGAGATACCTGGGTCAGCCTCTCTCTAGACAGAGGCTGGTGCAGTGATATGATGCGAGACAGAAACCTCAGACACTTAACATAGTTCCGCATTCCTCCGAAGAGAGAAAAATTGAGGTCCCAGCTGGCAAGGGAGAAGGATGCAACGCAAGCTCTTCTCTCCAGTCAGGGGGAGTTTCCACATCTTCCCAGCAGGGTGCATTCTTGCTCTTCCCCTCACTCCCATTTTACCCACAGCAATTACACGGGCCAGTGAGGTGGCACTTTCCTGTTCCTTGTCCTATGACCCTTCACTTTATTTTTGACTCGGAATGAATATATCCTCTAAGGCTAAGCTGCTACAGCAGTCAGTGCAGCCAAAGCACTGCTACCAATTAAGTAAAGTACAAAGTATGAGATCAATTAATCATTCATTATCTTTACAATGCAATAGCTGAAGCTCCAGGGTAGGCAGTCCAATAATCCTTACAACCCCCAAGGTGCTCATCTTCTCCTAAGCTGGTCGTTCATTATCCAGAGCATATCAGCATAGAAAATTCTTCATTTTTCAAGGCAATCAGTCCCAGAGAAATCACAAGTAAAGCTCTGGTCCACCTTAAACACATTAAGTTTAAGAGGCCTGTAAACACATATTTAATCTTAAACAGGTTTAAAACCTCATGCTGCTTTCAGTGAAAGCAAAGGAAAAAATCTTATCGAGCACTTGGAATTCAGGTTCATTTCACGATAATGCCAAAACCAGGTAACCTTTACAAATGCACTGGGCTGCCCTAAGTGCTACCTCTGTCCCAAAGCAGAAATATGTAAGAATCCAAACCAAGAGGTGCATACGCAGTGAAGAAAGCTGCCATCGGTAAACTGGATGTAGGCAAGAAGTGTCTTGAGGTTTCTGGTGTATGAAAGCACAGAAAGCACATGTGCCAAACATCCCACCTCCTGCTTTGCTCTGCAACTACCTGCAACCTCTGACGCAGAACACACAGCAAGATGGCAGCATAAATCATGGAAATCCCAGGAGGTAAACACGTAAGTTAATTCCCTCCTAGAAAACATTCAGACACAAAGTGATGCTAATTGTCTTGTGGTATGGTGCACCCATTCACTTTTTTAACAAAAAGGTACTTTAGGATGAGCTATCTCAACATTACAGAGGAAGATTCTGCTGGAAAAAAAACTAATGCAATGCATCATTTCTCCTTAAACCAGGTCAGTAACAGAAGAGAAAAAACAAAGCTATGGAAACAGCGAAGCCTGTGACCTTCAGCTCTCAAAACTGGACCATCCAGAGCAATATAGGGCATTATTTAGAGAAAAGTCACTGCCCAAGAGAGAATAACTTAGATAATGTAATGGGAGTGTCCAATTCAAAGGAACATTCTGGTCAGTACCTACTTCCACTTACCACCATAAGATCACACAGCTGTCTCCTGCTCCCTTTTGTCCCCAGAATCTCCTTTCTTTCAGGCTCCAGCCTTCAATGCCTCCCACATAACCCTGTATCCCAGTTAAAGCACAGTTCCTAACGTGGAGGTTGCTGCACAGGCCATCAAAGAGAAGGAAGGGTCTGGGATCCTTCATGCCAGTGCAAGGCAGGCATCAGGGCAGGGTGGTGTGTGTATGTGTGGTCTATATGCACCACCTGTGGTAAGAGGTGATTTAACCAAAAAACCATGTGGCAAGCAAAGAAGGAAGAGCATTTTCAGTCTTGGGGAGCACAAACAGCTCACAGATCTGCAGGGGCAGTGGGGCTCAGGGAAGTGGTTGGACACACTATCCAGAGATGGCAACTCACCCCAGCAGTATACAGGAGAGCTTACACAGCCAACCAAGTGCCCTGGATCCTATGCGGCTATTACCTACCTGTGACTTTGCCATGGTTTTGGAAACTTTTCAGGTGTAGGATGGCATTCGACGTCCACTCAGACATCCGTTTAAAGAACCTTGCCTCCAGTCCTCTCCCTCTCTCTGTGGGAGCTCCTTCCATATAGCAGGGCTAAAGTGGTTTGCGCACACGTGGGAAATGCAGATGGGTAGGAATGATATTCCCTAAACTGCTGAAGAGATCTGGTCCAACTTTTCTGAATAAGATATCTCCTATGCAAAAAAAAAAAAAAAATCCCACTTTTCTTCTTCCAAAACGAAAAAATACAACAAAGCCTCAGAATCTACTTTCTTTCTATGTTTTCATAATTTTTTTGAAGAAAACTGATGAGTGAGAAGATTTTTCCTTCTACTTTTCCTTGGAAATGAAAGATGAAAAAAGGAGAAACCTTAACACAGTTGAGTTCTAACACAGTATTTTTGTTAAGATCCTTCCAAATTCAATTATTTCTTTCCTGCAAAGCACATAAGAAAAGGAACTTGACAGTTTCCATAAGATTTCTACCATCTCTCATGCAAAGAGGTAGCATTCCCAAAGCAAACAGCATCCCTCTGAACATATCCAAGTTGAGGGTCTAGAGGCACCACCTCCTCCATCTGAACAATACTGCCAATGTGCACTCCAGGCACAATTTTTGGAGCAGTGCTGCTTCTCTTCCAGCACAGTGGGCAGCGAGGGGGCAGGAGCTGGCCTACATGCTTTGACCTTGCCTGCCCTGCAGACTAGAGCTGCTGCACGGTTCCCCTCTGAGCCAGACTTGGCCCTTTACTCAGAGCCACCAGCCAAGACAATCTCACCACGTATTATTTTTGCAGTAGTGTTCTGTTTTGTCCACCCCTACAATTCACATACCGCAAAGGACTTGAGGCCACTCAGAAGTTGTGTCCTACTTATTACTGGGAATTGTGTCCCCTTCAGAACACTCACTGAGTGAAGAACACTCATCCAGTGAAGCTGGTGGGACACCCTTCTATTTAAGAACTAATTTGTTACAAAGAACGATCTCTTGCATTTGGTTGTTGTTTGTCCAGGGAGTTCCTTTGTCATTTACTTGCTTGGTGCAAGGTATTTACTGAGCTCCGCATTCCTGGCAGCAGCACAAGAAAGTGCTTGGACTCAATTCATTAGCGTTTACCATTACATTTGTACTAAGATCCACCACTTCAAAAAAGCACTAGCAAACATCGCCACCATATTATGCTGCAGGCACAAGGTAAGAAGAGGAGAAAACGCACTAAACATCATTTTTGTTGCCAATGCTATATTTTCTGTATGTGGCCACTATAACCTTGCCTTCCACTCTCCTGAAACAGCTCATAAAATCTGCCTCTGCCTTACAGCACTGCCTGCTCACAGACAGTGCTAACGTTTAATTAAATGGATACTATGCAGGAACAGCACAAGGAAGGACAAGTACCTTTCCAGTTCCAGCAAGACTGTAACTCACTCACACACAGACATCCACCGCTTGAACTTCCTGAGTGTATAACGGCACACAATCAACACACCCCAGCTCCTGAGCTACACAGGTGTACTTCTTCAACACCTACACTCAACACAAGAAAGCATTTCCTTTTGGTGAGAATTTTACCTAAAAAAAAAAAATATCAGAGAAAACTTCACAGAATGTTACCATTCACATTGTCTTATGTGACCAATTATTTTGTCTTTTAACTTTTGGTTAAAAAGGTGTTTCCTTGGAATTGTTTAAATGAAAATCATTAGGGAATGGAGCTTATCAATTAACAGCAGGGAAGAAGAACAGTGTGCATATGGATATGCAGGGAGGAAGTGCAGGGAGAAAAGGAAGTGGTAATGAAGGGCTAGAGAAGGAAACCAGTTGAATGTTTCCTGTGAACTGTCTTCCATGTGTTGGCAGCTTATCCCAGCTTTGAAAAGGAGAGACTCAGTCTAGAGAGAAAATGCAGCACTGTCTACTTGAAAGGTAAAAGCAAACTTAGACCCTGACAATTACTAAATAAGAACATAATTAATTATTTCTTCAGCTGAATAGTCCTGAATCCTACCACAGATCAATCAGCTCTTCTTGCCTAAGAAGCTCTGACTCTATTTTAGCTCAATGAAAACAAAATCAATGAAGGCCAATTATAGCCCATCTCGTTAGAGTATGCAAATAGTGCAACATATAGATGAGCTGCTATTGCTTAGGGCACTGCCGAGGAAGGCACTTCTCAGGCAAAATGCAACAGTGAGCTGGTGCTGGCCCCTAGCTGCATGTGCTGTAAAACACCAGCTCCTTTCCGACTGATCTGAAGGGGATGCAAAAGTAGCAGATACCAAACACGCCCAAAAGCAGTGACAGGACAAGGAGTAAGGGGTTTAAATTGAAAGCGGGGAGATTTAGATTGGATATCAAGAAAAACTTATTCTTGGAGAGGGTGATGAGGCACTGGAACAGCTTGCCCAGAGAAGCTGTGGATGCTCCATCCCTGGCCGTCTTCAAGGCCAGGCCTGGAGGGGGTTTGTGG
>NW_010268838.1:47900-81636 GCF_000690775.1 Eurypyga helias
TCCCTGTCCATGGCAGGGGGGTTGGAACTAGATGGTCTTTAAGGTCCCTTCAAACCATTCTGTGACTCTGTGATTCCTCCTCACGACTTTAAGGTGCAGAAAGCCCACCAATGTGTCTCAGAAAGCAGATTCAAGGTTAAGTGGTGAATGCAAAGCCACAGAAAACTGAGTAAGCCTACCTTCCTTTCATCATCTTATATCAAGAAGAAAAGGCACATAATATATTGCAAGGAAGCATATAATATATTGCAAGGAAGCACATAATATATTGCAAGGAAAGGATGTCATCCAACTACCACCTGCATGAGTTAAACATCTTGCCCTCTCAAATGACGACTGAAAGCTCTGAGTCTCTAGAAGAGATTTCTGGCTACCAACACAGACAATAGTACACACCCACCATGCCACCACTCTAATCCGAGCTTGCTTTTTCCCCCACCAAACCAAAACCAAAACTGTAGCATTTCAGGAAGCTTTGTCCTCTTCCCTGTGCAAATTCAAAACGTTAAAGAAAAGTTTGCAACAGTTCTCACGCATGCAGCGTTTGCTCCATAGACGTGCCTGGGGACACAAGGCTACTGCGCAATGAACTGCTATGAGCTGAACCCTTTTTTCCTGCCAGTGCTCCACAGCTCCGCATACCCCAGCCACACAGAGTATTGACACAGTGAATGGTGACTGTATACACCTCCTTGCAGCATGAGCCCACCAGACCATGAGATCCAATTTCATACACCCACAAAAATCTGGCTTTCCTGGGTCCTGTTCATCCTGACTGATTTTCCTATAGTGTGCACACAACAGACAGGATTATTCCTTTCAAGTAGTCACCTGCCAGGACTAAGTGTCCCAGTTCTCTGGCTACAGCCCAAGTACATTTTTGGCCAAAAGCCTCCTGCACAGTGGTTTCCTGCCCATGTCGTGAGACTCTACCCTTGGCTTTAAAGACAACTTTGGTAGACAGCTTCATCTTTCCACTGGTTGCCTAAAAATTATGATGATATACTTTTACTTTACTGCCACACTTGTCTCTGTTGCCAGGACATGCAGTAAGCTACATACAGCAGCTATGTAAGGGCTTAAAATGAAATATATGGCTTTTGCTAAACCAGGGTGCCTCCCATTTTGTTTGTGGTGTTGAAACTCTGATGTCACAGCACAGCCCAGGCTTTTGGATTCTGTGCGTTTGGGGGTTTGGGGGTTGGGTTTGGGTTTTTTTTTTTTCCTTCTTATTGTTCTTTTTATGTTAGCCAAATTATAGCCAGGGTATTTTTGAAGTACCTTGAAAAGAAAAATAATTATGCTGTATTTGAAGCATGGAAGACAACATGCTTCAACACTAAATCTTGACACACATACCCTAAGAGACATGAGAAGCCAAACCTGTGGGTTCAACTGCTCCAAACACAGTTGACCCTCAGCCCATTTAAATACAGTATATATCTAACTTCAAAAACTGAAAGCGTTAGAACTGAAACCTTTAAGGTAAAAAAAGTAAAGAAAATTGTTCATTACTTCATAAGCAGCTATATGCAATCGAAAGCATCCTCGTCAGACACTTTGAAAGCAATTAGCAAACCCTAGTGCAAAGTAACGTGAGACTCAGTGAAGACCCTCCTTGAAACAGTATCCTTAAGAGTTTATTTCACCTTTCTGCTAAGAGAATAGTGTGAAACAACCACCCTCATCTCAGGACGCACACACAAATGCACACAATTAAAAGGCTGTCTGAGATGCTGCAGTAAGGGAATTCTGTAGGCTGAGCGAGGTCTGCTGGAATTGTCATCACATGCCCATGAAAAGCATTTCAGGGCTATCAAGGGCATTCTCGAGACAGCACTTCTGTCGCATCCTGGGATGTATTTCTTCTGCTTTCTCTCTGGGCCACAACCAATTCAAATAGCAATTTCCTTAATGGCTGAGAGAGTTTTACTCCCTAGAGAGTCCATCTTCTTAAAAGAACCACAGTGACACACACTAGCAACCTTATTCTTTATCTACTTACTGACCCCTCTCTCTCTCTCTTTTTATAAGCCTACAGGAAAAGATGTTCCACAAAGAGCCAGAACAAAACAGCATGAGGAAGATGAGGAAGGCTGCCTTACTGACGGAAAAATCCCAAGGACAGCAACAAGCCCGGAGAATTGGCAGAAGTAACATAACTTGCTGTGAGGAAGGCAGGCCTACGCAGAGGAGGCTAAAATGCAACAGGATGCAGGCCTCAACAGTGGGCCCATTTACACAGGTTCCATCTGAGCCATATTTAATTTCAGTTGGTGATGTAGCAAGGCAGATAAAGCTATCTCAAGCAACGATTCATCCAGTTTAAGGTTCCAAATTATTAAGCCACTTCAACTCTGCAAAGCTGGACAGTACAGGTTCAGGTAAGTAATTTCATTTTTTGACAATAAGCCTGTGCTTGGCTGGCTTCCCAAACTGGATTTCTGTAATATGACTTCACTATGATTTAGCCAGATCAGACTCAAATTCTGAGAGAAGCAGGTGTGTATTTCTGCCAGGAGGAACCAAATGGTCTTATTTGTTCCCACAAAGTAAAGCCCAAAATAAGAGTAGCAGTATCCCCAAAGCAGCACAGTAAAACTCCCACACCCCATGCACAGCCTATCAGAGAAGCAAGGTCTGGTTTGCTACAAGCGGATTTGAATAACCTTAGAGTATGTAAATCCCCACTTCCCTGTGTATTGATCCTCTACAATACTACTTGCACCTCTGTCATCTTTAAATATTGGTGCACACAACAGTGAGGTTGGAGTTTTAGGGTTTTTTGGGGTCTGGGTTTTTTTTTTTTGTCACTCTAAAGCCTCAGGCAATTCCAGTGTAAATTAGGAATCTGAATGTCATTGGCATAAACCTTGAGGCTACATGGGAAGCATATTGATCTGTTTTTACTCAATTACATGCAATTGTTTTATTCTTTTTCAAGAAAATTTACCATCGTGTCCCCAAAACTTGTTTAGATAAAGAGCTGGAAGAGTTGCTATTGAACCTCAATGGTTCAAATGACCTCAGAATTTTCTTTACCTAGGAGTGTTATCAGAACATGAGGTAATGCAGACTTCCAGGAGCTTTTTGCCAAGCAATCAGGCAAGATGTGAAAATGGAACCTGGGCATTTTACACCATACACATGATGGTACTTACGTCAAAGGCATATTCATTTTTCATGAAACATGGAAGATTCAAAGAGGTAAAACTTATCTACACAGTTCATAGTCTGAGATTTTGCCAATGGATTCTGGCAGTATTTTGGGTTCATACCGATTCTAGGCTGTGTGAAATAGAGATCTGTAAGTGGAACTTGAAACATACATATATCTATATATAAAGAAAAATGCCAGACACTCACTGCCAAAGTCCTGCTGGAAGATGCAGATGAAAAGAACCTAGAATGAGGAGTATATGCCATTTAAAAGGATGTGAAATTGATTTGACAGAAATGTAGTTATGCCAGAGGCCGAGTAGTGTATAAAAATGATAACAGCAATTTAAAGAAAGCAACAGGATGCCTTAACTTTGGCAATTGGAGGTGGCACCTGAAGTAGTGATTAAATAAGACAGGCTGGTTAGTACTCACTGGTGAGCACACACGTGCATCTAACCTTAATCTTTCCTCTACACTACAGAGCAATATGACAGTGATGCCACTCTATGTAAAACTTAAGTCAGTCTTAGCCCTTTTGCCAGACCACTCCAGCCCTCTCTGTGCTTTGAAAACCCTCTGTAAATACAGCAGTAAACATCCTGTTCAAGTAACTTAAGGACCAGAAATGAACATGTCTATGGAAATTGGAAATTCTAGCCCTGAGATTGCACTGATTATCAACTCCCCATGAGTTTTCTTAGAGAGATAAATGAGTGCATGTGATTTCAAGGGAGAAGCAGGATGCAAGACAAACACTGCTGCCATCCTCAAGGTTATTTTGAGCTCCCTTGAAACACAGTAAATCCTGTACTGACTGAAGTGGGAACACAGGTGAATGCTGAACAAAACACATTCAAAACTGCGAGGACAACATCTGAAGTGCAAACACAAGCAAAGATTTGGCCTCTTCAGTGCATGAAGATTTTGATTAGATATCAGGAAGAAGTTCTTCACAGAGAGGGTGGTGAGGCACTGGAACAGGTTGCCCAGAGAAGCTGTGGATGCCCCATCCCTGGCTGTCTTCAAGGCCAGGCTGGATGTGGCTTTCAGCAACCTGGTCTAGTGGAAGGTGTCCCTGCCCATGGCAGGGGGGTTGGAACTAGATGATCTTTAAGGTCCCTTCCAACCCAAACCGTTCTGTGATTCTAAGAGGTGGTTGTTAGACTGACCAGCACAGCTCCAAAAAATATTGAGATGAGTACAAAGTAAGGAAACATTCTGGCTCAAGAACTACTTTTTCAGAGCAGCAAATTATTTCAACAGCTATAACTGCCTTCTCTCCCCAGTCATGTCTTTTTTTAATTCATGTTATCTGTAGTTTCACAGAACTAGTCTGAGGCTGTGCTACTTCTGAATTTACCAGGATTGAACACCTACATTTGGGCACTACCTTTCTCAAGATGTAAGGGACAATTTCCAAGATCTTTTGGCACCTGCAGATTTAAGATAGAAGATTTTTAGACATCCCAAGGAAGCACTTAATACCCACCAGGCACTTAACAACCCTAGAAGCCTAAGTACCCTCCCTCTCTCCCTAAACCCTCTTCTGAACTTGTGCTTAAAACTTATTTAATTTTCACCCTAAACCAGCCCAGCTAAATGAACAGGACTTCTGTCAACCACTGGTTTCTTCATATGGCTACCTTGGGGACTGACTAACTTGTAAACAAGATTCTTCCTTTCTTTCCCCAGCAGGTATTGTCATTGTTATTGTTGAGCAACACAAGGAAGGAATTGCTGCTGCTGACAGAAGACCACGCTTCTGAATTCCCAACCCTTCCCCTAAGCACGGACACAGCATTAGGGGTTGAGTGCACAAGTGGAAGTTTGATTGCAATTGTCAGAAAGGATTAATCCCTGCCCAGGCAGCTGACTTCCACAGTGCAGTAATTAAGTGGAACCATTGCAGAAGATGAAGCATGAGAAAGAAAATTGGAGTATTCTGTGCAAGGGTTGTTTTGTGCTATCGCTGTCCCCACACAGGTTTGCACTCCATCATGCTCACTTTATGCAATGCTGTCAAGCATCTGGACTAATCCATTATCCTAGGATGAAGTGAGGAGAACACAGGGCTAGTCTCATCATTCTGCTATGTAACTAAATGCAGGAGACACTGACTTGGTATTGTATGGGAATGGAGGTAGAGAGACAGAGCCCACAGGTAAGCAGTACGAGAAAAACAAACCTGAAAGTACTTACAGACATCATCCTTCAGTGACAAAACTTGTACCTTCCTTTTGGAAAAAAAATCCAAAACATCAGGCATGAAATTACACAGCCAAAAAACATTTAAAAAGAAAAAAGCAAAACTAGGTTACAACAAACGCATGACAAAATCTAGGGAAAGGTGGGAAGTCCTGATGAGAGCGAAGCACACATAAGCCACTGCTGTTCAGTGAAGCCCTGACTCACATCAACAAGTCACCTCAGAGGCAGAAAGTCTTGGCATGTCCAGCCTAACACTGACACAGGGCCCCAAACTGTAGCTGGCAGTGCTACAGTGAATCCCCTTTACTTGAATACTCCAAGAGCATCAAGGAAGACTTAAGTAAAAGGCATGAGTCGCCCATTCCCATTGTAGCTCAGTGCCAATCCATCCCAAAAGCTCTCTTCACTACTCAAAGCAAGAACATTTCCTCCGTTTTGTAGAAAGATAAGGTTACAAGCCAATCCCCAACCAATTCATTGCACAAGAATGTAACTTGTGGGAAAAAAGCCAGCCAAACCACCAAACCAACGAAACCCCCGTGCCGGTGTCAGCTGATAGACAGGACTGCTTTGCAAGGAAGGCTCTCCTACAACATATTCAGTGTGTGGCTGGATTAAGGCAACGGCTTCAAGGTTCCAAAGGAAATTTCCTTCAGATTTATGTGCAACTTGGTTTTACATGAGACAACCCTAGAATTATCAGGACTTAAAAGCTTAAGTACTAGGACAAGATATGTACTCAAGGTATAGCTACAAACCTCACTCCCAAGATCCATTCTTGTCTTAAACTGACATGACTCAGTAAAATTAACCAAGTTACACTGGTGGAATAACGTCAAGACATCACATGGCAGAGCAATTCTCAGAAGTTAAGGGTTATAAATATCTCATACACTCTCTGAAATTAAAATCCCTACAAATTTAGGTCTCCAAGGCATGCTGTGCACACAGAATGTCATCTGGTGTGGGAGAAAAAATAGGACACAGTCTATCCCATGAGTTGTACACTACCATGGCATAAGGACATGACAGAGTCACTGCCACTTATGGGAGCACTGGAAACATCCTGGAATTTGGTGAGGCCAGGTGGCCCTTCCCACCACACAGATGCAGAAACTGCATCCTGGCTACATTTAGTTGAATTCCCACCCTTGTGTCATGTCTGGCCTACAGAGGAAAGGTAGGAAGTTGGCAGGAAGATTTCTCTGGGCCTCTTCCCCATGCTGCAGTGCAACTCCATACCCCCTGCCCCAAAGGTGGTCCCATCACCAGTCTGCAAATTGAAAACTGAGCTAAGCACTTCCCCATCCTGTTTAACAGAAGTATCGGTCTTAGCCATAGAATCATCATATCTTTTGTCCACCTCATATTTAAAAACAGTACTATTTTTCTTATTAGCCAAAGGGGAAGAAGAGGTCACACAAACCATTATAGACCCTAAAAGCCAGATACTAATTTTGAAAGACTGTAATAGCTTTGTGATCTGTACAAAAAAAAAAAGGCAAACACAAACCCACACATCATTCCAGATGATGTCTTAACATGCACTGGCTTCTCAGTAAAATGAATTTACCTTTTCATTATTATTTACTGACTGTGCTTGTATTTCATTTGTATGGATTTTACCCAGCAAATCAGGGGAAAAAACAGCCTCAGAAAATCTAATAAAGAGATGGAGACATTGAACAATCATTGGAGTCTCTATTCTGACTCCTGAGGTCACATTTCTGCCTTGTTTATTATGTTCATTTCAGGGAAACAAAATAACTATTCTGTATGGGAACACATCAGAGCTGGTAATGGCAGACACATTCTTCAGGAGCAGCAGTGCCAAAAAGCACAGCTGTGACAAAATCAAGAGATCACCTTCACTGTTAGGCTTGAACAGCTAGTTTGTCATCCAAATCAATATTAAAAATCCTCAAGACTTCTTAACAGCTTCCTAGTCCAGCTGCATAGGCTCACACACAGCTGAGTCAAGATCCATGTCTTGCAGCTCATACTGGCCTACATCCATGCTCCCAGTGGTGGCCCTCAGGGGTCTGTACTGGTCCCAGTACTGTTTAATATGTTTATCAGTCACAGACAGTGGAATTGAGTGCACCCTCAGCAAGTTTGCCAGTGACGCCAAGCTGTGTGGCACGGTTGACACGCTGGAGGGAAGGGATGCCCTCCAGAGGGACCTGGACAGGCTGGAGAGGTGGGCCACTGCCAACCTCATGGAGGTCAACAAGGCCAAGTGCACGGTCCTGCACCTGGGTCGGGGCAATCCCAAATACAAGTACAGGCTCGGTGGAGAGTGGACAGAGAGCTGCCCTGAGGAGAAGGACTTGGGGTACTGATGGATGAAAAGCTGAACATGAGCTGGCAGTGTGCGCTGGCAGCCCAGAAAGCCAACTGTATCCTGGGCTGCATCAGGAGAAGTGTGGCCAGCAGGTCGAGGGAGGGGATTCTCCCCCTCTACTCTGCTCTCGAGCGACCCCACTGGAAATACTGCGTCCAGCTGTGGAGCCGTCAATGTATAAAGGATATAGACTGGTTGGAACAAGTCCAGAGGAGACTACAAAGATGCTCAGAGGGCTGGAACACCTCTCCTGTGGGGACAGGCTGAGAGAGTTGGGTGAGAGAAGGCTCCAGGGAGACTTTAAAGCAGCCTTAGAGTTCCTGAAGGGAGACTACAAAGAAGCTGGAGGGGGTGTGTCTTTCTCAAGGGCAGATAGTGACAGGACAAGGGGTGATGACTTTAAACTGAAAGAGGGTAGATTTAGATATAACAAAGAAATTCTTCATGGTGAGGGTGAGTTCGAACTACATGATCTTTAAGGTCCCTTCCAACCTAAATCTTCACCAGCAACCTCTATCAATCTGTTCAGTAGTGGATAGGACAAGGACATTTTAAAGTACCTTAAATCTCTGAGTAAAACATAATTTAGGTTTTGGCCCAGGAGCTTCCAAAAGCAATACTGAGTTTTTCATAACAAATTTCCAAGGACTCTCAATTTTCAGTAGCCTCTGTGTCAAGCATGACTTTTCTATGACAGCCTGCTTATGTTTAATGTATTAGAGGCAGAGCAACTTAACAGGATACAAACAGAACCCTTGGCCATACCCACTGTGCTCAGGGCAGAAATAGCATGTAGGTTTCAGCAATAAGAAAAGAATTAACAACATTTGAATCTGATGCCATCACCATCTTAAAACCAACTACCTTTTTTTCCTTTTGGTACAAAGCCAGCGAGGAACATAAGTTTTATCAGAGCTTGAAAGGCACCACCACTTCTCTAAATTCATAGGTCTTCCTCCAAATCTAAACAAAAATATGTACTTAGATCCTTAAATAAGAATCAATGCTCTGTGCACCCCGCAATAGGAACTACGACATGCACTTCAACTGTTGCATGGATTAATTGGGCTGTCTCTACTGATCCAACCCAATTCAGCTGCACCATTTCCCAGATTTGTCAGGGAAAAAACAAGAATGTACAAAAAGCTTTTCAGAACCAGTAGGAAGAAGAGAGTAGCTTAACTGGCATTAAGCCAAGCAGTATCTTCTATTCACTGTCCTTCTGCTGCAAGGCATTGTGGTATACATTTCTGCCCTTTAAAAATGCTTCTCGAAAGTTAACAGACTCGTTTCTAAACCAATGAACGAATGTGGATCTCATGTCTGTCACAAATCTGGGATACAGTCAGAACCATCTATTAGTACTCACCACTGCTCTCACAGCCTCCCTGAACACAACATTTCCAGAGATCTATGAGAAGCCCAGGGATACAGTGCCAAAACCCTATCAAGTCCTGCCAGGGATGGAGTCAAAAGAACAAGCAAGACAACATTTTGATAAGTAAAGATCTATGAGCAACTGCATGCTCAAGAAACCTCATCAACTTACTCATTCGCTTAGTATCTTCTCTACTCATGCACCAATTAAGAATTGTGATGCCTCTTCTCATGGCCATAAAGAAATACTCTACTTGTGCAGTTCTTGGTGTCACTCATACAGCTAATCTATAAGCTTTCTGGACAAATTCTCTCCAAAATAAGGTAGTTTTGTTTAAGGCAGCATTCAGTAGAGGATATTTCTAGATCTCATGAAGTCACAGTTCTGGAGTCCCAAAACTTCATTTGGCTTGCCAGAAAACACTTACAGTGTCATCGTATTACCCCGTTGTCATCACCCTTTGACTTAGCAGGGCTTTTTGCCTTAAAATCCAGTTTTGCCCTAAGCAAGAAGTGAAGTGCAGCCTTCAACATGTTTACAGCAACAAGACTCTGAGCTTTGGGAAACATGCACCTAACAGGGCATCCCAGTGAGCCCAGTTAAGATTTCAAAAACCACAGCAGTTAAGTTACTGATGATGAACTCCAAAAGCTGGAAAAAAGCAGAGGGGTACTGGCCCATAAACTGATTCTCTTCAGAATCATATCTAAACCCTTCACCAAAACAATTCTTGTTCCACCGAGGAATACGTCACAATTGATATCTTAGAATAAACATATACACACCCCAGTATTTATGTGAAACTTTTAAATGTGTTACCTAAGTTGTATTTTACATGTGTACGCACGTGCACACATGCATGTGCTAAAAAAGGTAAGTTGTATTTACAAAGCTTCCTACCATGATTACAATCCAGGAAAGATCAAGTTCACAGCTAATGTCCATAAATTACAATAAACACATTAATTAACCCATATCTTGCGTGACCAGTTCATCTTAGTAGCAATAATTTAACTCAGTTCAAGGTTGAACTAGGTTCACATCAAGAAAAACACCCCTGCTGTGCCTCACTTGTCTTGCTACTCCTAACACTTTCGATATCAACAACTTTGTTCTTAAAGGCCTGTCATGCTAAACTTGACAGCATTTCTCCAAGAGCCCCTTCCCAATGTTTTCTTCCAGGGTCACATACCTCCAACAGGCTTCACAACCAGATTGCCAAAAGAAAGTACAATATGCTGCATGCCTATATAGTATTCAAAGAATAAATATATTTGCCCTTGTGTAAATGCATGGACTGAGGGATAATGGGAGAGAGATCAGGAATCCTTTTTTTGCAAACTATGTTCTAATAGATTTTTTAAACCTGATAATGACCTGTGGAACAGTAATTTTTTTTTCAGGATTAAATTGAAAATATCTTTACTACAAGAAAAGACTACTTACAAACAAACTCTGCTACAAATCTGTAAGCTCATAATTGTTTTCCAGTTAATTATAAGATTCATTAATTGATTCTCCCTGATGTGACTTCATGTTGTAATTTCAAGTTCAGTCTGCACGACGAGTCGCTCCTACTCTAGAAATGATGAACACTAAGCCGTGTACGTTCCTTAGAGTCTAAGGGGGTGTAAAAAAAAAAAAAAGGAAAAGTCAGGTTAGAAAGCACGTATGAGCTCAACTTCAACTGGTCCTTTATGTCACAAGGACTGAAGTTTATGACCTTAAGTTTTCAGGAAGTAGAATTGTTTTATTTGTCCACATTTAGAGAAGAGTATAAAAAGCCACACAAGACCCATTAGAAATATAGAATTTATTTCTCTTCACAGACAGCAATGTACTGCAGATTTGAACGTGCCACGTCTTGTATCATAGGTGACTTACGGCTCCTGTGTTTACAGTTGTGATAGCTAGCCCAGTTAAACACAAAATGTGTTTCTGGAGTGTCTCCCTTCAGATCTTTAAGCCATTAGCAGCAATTTTTGCAGAAGGGTAGTCTTGAAAAAAAAAAAACACTTCATAAAAATACATCTGTCATAGCCTACGTTATCCAGCTGCTTACTGTATCTTACCTTTACAGCTCCACATCAAGAAAGCAATTTCAACAGTAGCAGTGGACAGGGAGACTGAGGGCTTGACCAGTGTCTTCCCTCAGGTAGCAGTTCTCAATAAAGGCAATACCATGTTATAAGGCCACCAAAACCACATGGTCCATGAACCGTGCTTTTAGCAGGGCAGCTCCTTTCCACACTTTAGGGTCTGCAGCCCCTGCTTCCCTTCCCCCCTTGCACAACCAAAAGAGTCTATCTTACAGTTCTGACAGAACACGTTATTTAAGTCATCTACAACTAAAAGTATGTAAGCAACACGAGAAGACAAAACTTTGTTATGTTTAAAGCTCTGAAGTACCACAAACAAGAGGTATCTTCAAAACGAGTGTCCTGACAGCATCTGTTCAGCGTACTTCCCTTCATTCTTACGAACTCAGAAAAACCACGGTGCTGTTTTCTTTTTGTCTCAACTCTCCACATGTTCAGCTCGAGAATATCAGGAGCTGCAGTGCATCATCACATGAAGACAGGGAGGGTCAGCGGAGTGAGAAGAGTGAAAAAGGAGGGAGAGATGCAGAGACACTGGCTTTTGAAAGGCTCTGCACCAGCCATAGAGAGAATATGCATATACATGGTGAGGGGTTTTGTTGCTCCAGTTTTTTGGGGGTTGGTTTTTGGTTGGTTTTTTTTTTTTTCGTTTAACACACATTATTCCTGCTAAGGCTGGTTGTGCAAAATTAGTTTTCAAGAACCACCATTCAGTCTGACTCTGCTCCTGCAGACAAATTTTCTATTGATCCATTTCTCACTAGCATCTTGCTGTAGTTTTTCTGCTGCTCTTCTTTGAAAGTATCTTTGACTCTTGCTCGTTTCAGACCTCCATCCCTGGAACAGAGCAAGAGAAAAAAAGTAACCCATCATGATTGTTACCACTATTCCTATCAAACTATGTATTATATTACCTATCTTAGGCAACTCTGGAGTCTTCACCTAGAAAGTTATTAAAAACGCTTTTCTTCAGAACGTTCAAGTTAAAGAACATTTAATAAAACACTTGTCTTCAGCCATAATGCTCATGCAGTCCATATTTTGAGTTTAGCCCATTAAAGAAGCTTACTCGTGCTGGTAACAGGTTACACCTACCATCAAAGTCTCTGCCAGTCTGGGATGCTATTTCCCTAGACTGTAAAGGCAGACAATCTTGTGCAACACCATAGTTGTCTCTTGCCTTACATCATTCCAAGGGCCAGCTGGGTCTCATAGTTGAATCATCTGCCTGCTCTCTTCATTAGTATGTTGCTCTCCAGTTTTTTCACAAAGCCCTATGAAATCTAGGCATTAAGCTACTACTTACTGAGGTAGGACATGAGAAAGAGCAGAAAGCCTCAAGCCCTGTATTTTACTGTTCATCTGTTTTGCCAAGTAACTTCCCTTCATCTCAACATGCGCAACAACTGTAAAGGGGTCCCTCTTCAAGCATCAAACTTTTAGGTCAAACTCACTGCATTAGCACTACATGCTCAAGACTTTAAGCATCTTTTATTTTTACCTACACATATGTGCCTGTGAAGTTAATCCCTCATTTTCTCCTGAATGGAATAAAGTCATGTTGAATGTCATCTGTCGCAAGTTAAGGGAGGAAGCACCACTCCATCGAACTAACAACAGATAGACCATGAAGTTTAAGAAGGATGGCATCACTCACCAAGGAAGTTCAGTCAGTCCTCCTTGGCGAGCAATGGCTGACTTCACTCTGTTGGCAAACTGGACAGCATCTTCACCTTCCTTCAAGGGTCATAAATTCAAAATAATCAAAGCAGAGAGAAGTGAATTGAAACAGACTGCCATAACACTTTTCATCTGCTGCCTTATCGAATTAGCTCACTGCCAAACAATCCATCCCTTATCATGCCAACAAAATCTGATGATCCAACACGATAATGATTTAGCTCATTTTTTCCATGAAGTGTTGAAATTAGAGGAAAATTTGCTCCAACAGGATGGAAAATTGACAGCATTACTGCTGTGAACAGCCCTACCTTTACTGCTATCCTTTGCATATTTGATGCACTACTGACAGTACCAAACCGCACCAGGAAAGGCTGAACCCAGTCATACAAAGTTAACACAAAAGTTCATTATGAAACTCTGGTTTGAAGAGATGGGGTGGGAGGGGTTTTGGGAGAAAAAGAGTAAAAAGAGGCACGTGCAGATGCAGTCAGGTTCCTGAATAGCAATCAACTACATATTAGATTACCTTTCTAACCATTGGTGGCATGTACCACACATTGCAAACAATGGCCCAGCTGGTCATTATTCGCAGCAGATAGCTCACGATGTTGTATTTGCTGCTGTTCCAGAATGCATCTCCAAACTGAGGATCATACTGTATGGGATCACAAAGTAACAAATGATAAAGTCTCTACATAGAATCATAGAATGATAGAATGGTTGGGGTTGGAAGGGACCTTAAAGATCATCTAGTTCCAATCCACCCTCACCATGAAGAGTTTCTTCCTTGTATCTAATCTAAATATACTCTCTTCCAATTTAAACCCATTCCCCCTTGTCCTGTCACTACAGGCCCTTGTAAAAAGCCCCCTCCCAGCTTGCTTGTAGGCCCGTGCAGGAACTGGAAGGTGCAATAAGGTCTCCCCGGAGCCTTCTCTGCTCCAGGCTGAACAAGCCCAATTCTCTCAGCCTGTCCCCATAAGAGAGGTGCTCCAGCCCTCTGAGCATCTTCGTGGCCTCCTCTGGACTCGCTCCAATTGGTCAACGTCCTTCTTATGTTGGGGGTCCCACAGCTGGATGCAGCACTGCAGGTGGGGTCTCACAAGAGCAGAGTAGAGGGGTGGACCTCCCTCAACCTCCTGGCCGTGCTTTCCCCACAGACCGTTACAGCCTCAGACCTGCAGTGGATGCTTCCAGTCATGTGCCAGAGTAAGAGAAAATTCACAACTGACATGTCTGCTTAGAATGAGGCTTTAGAAAATTACCTGGTGCTTATTAGTGCTGCTTGGGATGACATGACAGAAACAGCAGCAGATGTCACTCATTTGCCTGAACAGCCAAAAAAAGCTAAGTCTGCTGCAAGCTACATGCCTCTCTTCCCTTCAGCACTGGGAAGGGCTAGCTGGCTCTCCCTTCCTTCCAGCTCTAATGGAAGAAGCTGACTCTACCAGGTCCTGCCAGCCAGGCTCCATGGGCAGAAAGACTTCTCTTTCTCATTTGAGCCACTTATACTCTAGGAGTCATCCACGGCATGTCACCAACTGCCAGAGCTACTATGCTTTCATCAGGAGAGAGACAGCTTCCTACCCCCTTGACACACACAGATCCCAAATTTTGAAATTCAGCAGCCAGCTATCTCCACTTACTTTGATTGCAACAGGATATATTGTCCCTCCTATTTCAAAGCTCCCCTTCTTGAACATCATCACAGATGTATTGTTTATGCAGGTGCCTGTCCAGAAGAGAAACTGAAGTAATTTTTTCACACAGCCTACCGCATTTCAGTAGTGGCACTACCTCAACATACAGGTCTTGACACTCACTGAGGAGTAAATGCAGACCCTCTACAAGCAAGTTAAGCATCTCTCCCATTTGCTGTCATTCTTTGTCTTGTGACTGACTCCCTGAATGAAGTCAGAACATGTGTGAGACAAAAGGCACAAGGATGAGCTTAGATCTGTAGGACAGTGAATTGATATTCACAGGCAAAAGAAACAATCTTCCCATTCTTCTGCCTACAGCTTCTGCCAGAAGACCCAACAGCCAGGGACAGCATTGTATTGTCTTTGTGTAATCTCATATTAAAGATTAAAAATAGGAAGAAAATCTAAGACAGAGATGAAAATACATTTGAGCTCCAGAAGCCATGAAAAGACAACATGGATGACATCTAGACTGAACGGAGATGAGGAGCAGTTCAGCTTCTTACCTTCCGGAAAAATTAAGATCGGGAGCTTGCTTTTATCTGTCACATGTTCCCTGAGTCTGTGGAAACAGAAGGAAAGCTTAAACACCTCTTTTCCACTTTTCTTTACCAAGGCAGGTGCATTAAAAATACCTTTACATGCAACACATTTGTTTGAAACAGAAGCCTTTTACTGGACACTAATTTATACTTGCTTTTCTGTTTCTGATAAACCTGAAGCTTTGTGCAAGCCACTCCTTAGGCCTCTGGTACATCATACTGAGGCAACATCCTCTTTTCTTTCCTCTCTATTATTTTATTAATGACTGTCAGGGAAGCCAACAAATGCATGTCATTAAGTCAGTCCAACTAACTCTGATCAACTCAACCTGCAAGAAACTGCCTACCTAAGAAAAGTGTCTTGTGCAGTGGCCCATCCAGGCTTTGCTTACTTCACAGCAGATTTCTTAAAAGAGAGGACTCCAAAATGCCTACAGCTCACACTATGTGAATAACACTTGGATGACTTGGCAAAGCTGTCCTGCTGTGCAGAGGCCAAAGAGGTGGTGAAGAAGTTAGCCTTTCAAAATGAACCTAAACATTCTCAAAGAATTAGGAAGAATTTCTGTTACTGTACTACAGTGTTCATGGGTATGCCTTTGGTGACATTCTGCTGAAAACTGCTTTTGTAAGCAGCTCAGCTTTATAACTAGATGTATGTTTGCTCCTCACCCAAACAAGCACAGCTTATTATTTCTAGTGGCTCACAATTTCAAATGAAGTTGAGACAGTTCTTTTCACAGAAAGCCATTTTTTTTTGCCAGTATTTCTCTTCAACAGAAAGTCCCAGAATGTGAAATATCTTCGCATCCTTTCAATATGTATATCTGAATTCAGACAGCAGTTATTATGCTGACAGGTACCCAAATGAGATGTTTTGTGATGGTCTGCTGCAATCAAGACCTTACCAGAACCTTTGGTCTGAACTGTTTCATCCTGTATAAACTTTCCAAGCCTTTCTTAGTGACCTGGGAACCTGACATTTTGCCTGCAGCCTACTGTACCGAAGCCCACACAAGCAAGCATATTCAGGTTGTTACGAGTGATCTGGTTTGCTGCATAACCACCCCTCCAACTCACCCCAAGAACCCCTGTTGAGCCACCACTATATTGATTACTTCCACTCCTACCTACATCTACTGATATGCAATACCCTGCATCATTCCAGCCTACAGTAATGCTGAATTATAGATTACTCACATCCCTGTGATTGGCCTTGAACAGCAGTCAGCATTTGGAATAAAACAACTAGATATGGCTCCTGCTAAAAGATGATGCTTTTGCAAGTCAGCCTTTGGCTCTCTCGAGATCCCAAGGTTCCAAGTTCCCTCATCGGCTTCCTGGGTTTCTGTTTTTCCAAAGGTTTTAATTCCTCATCTGGGTCTTTGATCGTTCAGTGACTCTACAGGGTTTACATACCCGGCTGTGGGCTCTCAGGCACTAGTAGGACCCAGAGTTACACTAGCAGTGCAACTCCCTGCTCCAACCCACACCTCACCTTTTTGTCACGAGATGGCGATCTCTGATTTCTGAGCGTTCAAACCAGATGTGAGGACAGGCCTTGACTGTGGCTCTCTGAATAACTCCCATTAGTCCACCGTGAACCTGGCCAACCTGCAAGCCCAGTAACGCACATCAGTATATGAGACAACTGAAAAGCAGAACTCCCTCCTCTGCACCCCCCTCAAAAAACCTCAAACGCTCTGGAGACTGCAAACCAGGATTGGTCAGTGCCCAGAGAAGCTAAGGATCTAGATGCACGCATGGAAGCGTATCTCAAGCATTTCACCAGATGAAGAGCCTAGCACTAACACTGCCAGGACAACTTCACCAGCACATAAAATTGTACACCAACTTCAACACAATTTATACTTTTCCCCACTGACTAGTACTCAAGTTAACATCTCTACTGTGAAAGTTAAGTATTGAACCCCACAATCAATACCCCACAATCTTTCCCTTTCTTGGTCTCTCTCTTTCTGCTGTGGTCAGCATGGATCTCCTCATACCATTGCATAGCATCCATCATTTATCAAAATGATCGCATCTATTGGTGATGTGTGGTTGGCAACACAAATTCCTCCTTTCTGAGGTTTGTTTTCCCTGCAATTACATAATTTTTGTTAGACTACTAGCACACTAAACACATTACACACACAGTAGTTCCATAAAGCTCTCAGGTGAGCAAACATCTAATGTGACATTAACCTGCAGGTCAGGAAGGAGCTGCCCCATTTCAAATGGGATACTCACAGGTGAAGGTGTACACACGGTTTTGCTATCATACCGTCAGCTCACTCACTTGTTATGGTAATGGACAGTACCAGACAGGGCTCTGACAAGGATGCGGGAGCATGTGAGGTGGACCACTTCACTCAAATAGTTTTTCACACTGAAAGAAACCATAGGCATCTGGAGCATCCTGGAAGGCAGCTAGACACACACACAATATTCTCCAGCCTACTCAGCACAACGCAGGGCTGAAATTTTTCTGATACGCTGGAGGAGAGGTATATTCCCAGCTCTACCATTCACTTGCTACAGCAGCTCAAAGACATGTCATACCCTTGGTCTCACCTACCTAGACAAGGCTGTCATCTCCTCACTGGGTATTTTATATCCCAGCACAGATATCTCCCCTACAAAGTTCCCTTTGAATCTCTCATGAGAGCAGGAGGATTCCCTCAGAAATCAGCAGCCTCAGTGCCAAGCCTGGCAAGAAACCAACTTCAGCCCAAGTTCAAAAAGCCACTAAAAGCAAGGCCACAAGTTTGTGGGTAGTGGCCTATCAGTAGTCTATCACTTGTAAAATCTGTCCAGTCCTAATCTTGAGCTGTTTGCACTGATGCAACTTGGCAAGCTCATCCCTCACACTGCACATAGTACACACCTGCTGTTTGGCAGCTGTCCTACTATTGTTGTCCCCACAATCATTGAGGTAATCCCAATGGCAGCAAGGGTAAAGCTGTAGACAAAATAGACATTAAATTAAAATAAGTAGTTTTACTCATTTTAATATCACTTTCCCTTTTAAAATTAAAAGGGGTTGCAGGAATTCAATTATTCTTCAGATACTTGACATATCCGGTTCTTAAACTCAGTAATCCCCTGAACACATTGCTGAAAAACAAAAATAATCATGGCCTAGCAAAGGCAGCAGATTCAAATACCCCAATGCATATAGCGTCGGGGAGTTGTAGAGCTCACCCAACTTACACTTACATTGCCAGTACACGACTTAAGGGAAGCATTCACAGAAAAGATGACCACTAGCCCTAATCTACTCTCACCAGCAAACGGCAAGATAAAAGTCTCCTGAATGGTCTCTCTCTCAAGGGAGAGTTTAAGCAGGTTCATCTTCTATACCTGCTAATGCTGCTTTTGGGTTAAAAAAGTTGAGATGATGTTTCCCAAGAAAACACACATCTGTGTGTTCCCAGACAGACAAAAATCCCTCAGCACCCATGAGCTTACCGTAGGGGCAGCAGGAGGCAGTACCGCACTACAACCCCAATGACCCACACAACAGTCAACCTCAAGCTGATGTAGTGGAAGTTGACATTAGTCCTCGTGAGGAGATTCCAGGAGACCAGCTCTTCAGAGGAAAACCTTGTGGTGACTTCATCTTCCACAATGGCCTCAAACCCTTTCCGGCAGAAGTAGAATATGTCAGAGAATTCAAAGTCCACTCGATGCAAACGTGCAATTTCTTTCTCCAAAGGTGTTACATCTTTTTCAATGATACCTTGGGAAGGAAAAGGTAACCATGAGGAAGTAATTCTATACAGTAACAGTCATCCTCCAAAATCACCCACCGCTCTGCATTACTCGAAGAGGGAAATTTACTGTCAGAGCCTATGAGAGCAAGATCAGATGGATAGTTGAACACAGCATACTCTTCACTAGGTCAGTTCTAGATCCCCTTCCTCACAAACACCTTGAACAGCAAATATATCAAGTTCTGTTGCCTACTGAAGGTGAAGCAAGAAGGCAAACACTTTCCCACCATCTGACAAGTCCTCAACTCAGCAACTTTTTCCAAGACCATCTTAGGCTTCCGTTGGAAACCAAGTGAGACCTTGGCCTTTCTATTTCCTTCACCTGGTGCTTTGTGCATTAAAGGGCATGCAGTCTCCTCCATGGAGGCTTCCCTGTTCCCGAGGCCGGTCTCTCATCAGAGATTCTGGCATTCCACAGCCACATTCAGCCAAGATTAGCCCTACTGCTACCTGCCAAAGCCCCAGACTGCAAGAGCTACCTGACATCTGTGCATGGACCAGCTTTGAATCGAATGCACCTCACTCCCATCACAAGTCTTTCTATAAGAATAGACAGGACCACATTATTTCTTCTTTAAATCAAAGAAAAACCCTTCAAAAAGCCACAGAGTCAAATAAAGTTGGGCCTAGAGGTGCCTTGATATAATTTGGTTTGGCACTAACAGTTGTGTTTCAGTTGAACTCTGCCCACATAATGCCTGGCAATTGAAAAGGAACCTGGAGAGTTCAGAATTGCAGTACAAATGGCACGTATTCCCTCTCCTCCCTACTTTGTTTTTTTATACTTGAAGTCTGATAAGCACTGATCTCTCGCTAGAGCTTTCAAAGGCAAGGACAAATTGTGTAAACTAAATATAAAGATCAAGTAGCTGCTTTCTGGTAAGCAAGTCTGGCTCCAGAAATTGATGACTGAAGAAATCTAGAATAACATTTAACCAGAATAACCATCCCCTGAGACACTCAACTAGGATTACAGAGGTCCAAGTTCAGATTGCCACTCTGTCAGACACCCTCTGATAAACTGCATAATCCCTGTACTCCCATGTTGAGATTAACAGCATGAGAAAGGAAGAAGTATCCAACTGTTCCAAGCTACTAGGCACTTTCCCACAAATACACATCCCACAGTGTGGAAATCTACGTCCCAAGGAAGTCTTGCCAGCCGAACTCCTCTGTGAATGCATTTGCTATGCAATCACATGAAATGTTTAAATTACAAGTGACATGGAAAGTCTTTGTATTGCACTGTAGCATACATGTGGGATAACGTAAGAAGCTCCAAGATACAAGTCCCACAAATGACTGAGGTAACCACTAAAGAACAACGCGCAAGAGACACGTTACACTGCAACAAAACCTACTAGCCCCTTCAGCTCTGAACTTGGCAGCCACAACTTGCAATTCTACCAGGGGATCAACTCAGTGAATTGTCCTGTCGCTCACCTATAAATAAAAATCATTAATATGGCACACCCAACCTGTGTCATATTTTAAACCCAAAGGAGAGCTCTGGTCTGTGGTTCCATTTTCCTCTCTTTCATTCCCTTAAACCTCTAAGCTGTGAAACATCCAGGACTATAGACAAGCCAGCCCAATCCATCTTCTCCATACTGCTGTTAGGGTGGCAGACAGGTGGTAGCCAAGAAACCAGATAGCAGAACTCTCCAGCACCCATCACACAAGTGACTCTCTTCTCTCCAGTTCCCAGGAGAACTGGGAATGCTTCTTCCATATACAGCCTCTGGTTCAGCATAGGCCAAGAAGTTGGCTCTGCTGGCTCCTACTTCTTGGCTGAAGACAGCCCAGGGCTCAGGTTTAACACACTGCTGGCACAGCCAAGATAGCACAGCTATAAAGTCTTACCTCACCAGCCTGCGCTGTCATTGTCACATGACACCTCCATGCGCAAGCTGGCTTGCGGCCTTGGGACAAGCTACTCCAAGCCAAGATCCCAGAGACACCTGAAGGTATTATGAATAGAACTAAGCACATGTGGCTCAGGCAATGTACTTAGCCTTCTTGTAATCAGAAGTAACATTTAATGGCCTTTAATCCCTTGGCCACAGGCAGAACTGGGTTTGCCAAAGACGGCTAAAAGGCAGCATTATGCAGAAGTTCAGCAAACATCACTCTCAACCAAAAAAAAGCCATAGCTGCTACTTTACTCAGTGTCACTGCACAAGCCTCAAACCTTTGAGCTCACACACTGTAGTCAGCTAATTATACCTGGCTCAAATTTGACATTACCTACTTAACAGTCATATTACTTGCTTAAGCTTTTCTTTTAGTGTATGTCACTTTCAAACTCTGACTTAACAGCATTTTTGCATTTTTTAAACCCACCAACTTGAAGAGGACTGACTTTTGACACAGCCAACACCCACACTGACAGTTGAGAGCTGGTTATTCAGCTACAATGAGATAAGTATCTAGCCTCCAAGTATCTGCTCAGCCAAGAGCTACCATTGGGCCTGACACATAAACACACTGTCCCTAACAGTGGAACATTGAGGTGACAGCACCAGAGTCATTCCCCACACAGCAGCCACACCAGCCAACATTTTTCTTGGAACTATGTCTTATTACACCACTAACACAGCAGCACTGGCTGCCATTTCTGCCAACAGATATGAAATACACTGGATTCGGTACTGCAAAGTGGTGTCTCCTCAGTCATGCTCTCTCACCTTTCCTGGAAGGACATTGGATTTTTAAGTCTTTGGGAAAGACTATTTTTGTTCTGCCTGGAAACAAGAAAACTTGACCTTGCATCTGCAGTGCTCGCTTCTATCCTGATCCACCTCCTAGTGAGGAAGGATGGAAGAGGTTCTACACATTGCCCTTCAGCACTTAGCATGCATATGCATACACACAGATAGACACTTACCTTTACCCTGTTTTAATCAGCTACTCCATAATTTATTATCACCAGGAATATCTCCTCCCTCAGCAAATATTGTGTAATACAACTAGGCCTCTCCTCCTGCTCATATTCTGTCAGCTCAGGAGAACGCTAACTTATATACTGCACTGTTAGACCTACACCTGCCCTGACCCACAAATACTTCCATCCACATACAGGAACCCAGACTCCTAATCACAAGTCAGTCAGCCCTATACTTAAAATATTCTGAAGAGCAATACACACAGCACAGTTTGTCACTGCAGATTCCACATCTCCCCCACCTCTCAATTTCTCAAGTAAGCAAGACTCCAACAGCCACCTACAGTGGGAAAAGGTTTTAATTTTAACTATAAAAAGGACATTAAAAATTGTGCTTCAGGCCACCAGTATGATTGTGTATTCACAATCATAAGACCACTTGAACAGCCTGCATCCAATCATCTGTATGAATTACCTCAGGCCATTTTTACTTTCACTAATGCTCCAGGCAGTGGAGTACACTCAGTCTAGTCCAGATTCCAAACTACAGCACATACTAACACCATACACCCCTCGGTCACACATACAGGGGGAATAGGTACTCATCATTTTATGGAAAGACAGCTCATAGAACATAATCTACTAGGCAGGTCCTCTCTCCCTTTAGCTTTCTTTTCTAAAGAAGAAACTATGTGCCAGAAAGATCAGATGTCGAAGAAGACAAAAAGCTCTAGCTATGCAGCTAAAGCAGCACAGTTGGATCTCTTGCCCCCTCACTGACCCAGGACATGATGGGACACTATCACCCTTACAGGAAGAAAACTGATACCTTGCTGCATCACTGACAACCTGTGAAACAGATAGCAGGGCACTGACATTATTTGGAAGGATCACTCACCTTGTTTTCTCCCAGCCCCAAGAAAACCCCCACAACTTGCAGGACACTGGCAATATGGGACATAATTGCTCACTTTAAAGCAACTGAGAAAAAGTAAGTATGACAAATTTTAAACTGTTTTAAGAGCTGCAGTGCAGCACACCATGACACACATACAGCATGGGTTAAGTTATAGTAAAAGACCTCATTTCAAAATTAGGCTAAAGGAAGAAATATGAAGCAAGCCTTCAGCTGTCTTTCTACAGATCAAGAGTGCAAGACTTTCATCTGGCAAACACTGAGGTAACTCCAAGAGGCAAAAGGTGAATAGCAGCAGGCTGAAAAAAAGGGAACAAGTATAGCACCGCACACGTCCATCCAGCAGTCCTACTACAGAGAAAGCACTGAGTCTGGGAAAGGAAAGCGCTGTCCACTGAACATTCAGATCTCCTTGGAGAAAATGTTAAATGTACTCTGATGACTGCAACAGTTGGCCAGTAGCCCTGCAAGCAGTGACCTAGACAGATTTCAAAACAAAAAAAGAATCAAGCTCATATTGTAACTTGAAAATGTCCCTCAACTGAGGACAGTCTCCATCTTAGGCTCTACTTTGTTTTGTTAAACTTAATGCTATTTCATACCCTTCATTTCCTCATCCCCTGATTTTTCAACCATTCAGTACAAGCCAGTAAAAGAAGCATTTCATTCTGCAGGAACAGTTCTTGTGCCAGTAGCATTGCAAAACAACTAGACGAAATATTTAGCTTGTAACCACCCCACCTCTCCTCCAGTTCTCTCATGCACACATCTAACTTCTCCATTTGAAAAGGACTCAATTCTACTTTAGAACACTAGCCTTATCAATTTGACCTTGCCCCAAGTTCTCACCATTAGCAGCAGGAGTCTTTAGCATCTGTGGTTGTGGCTTTTTGACACCTTTTTCTATCCGTCTAGTGGCCCACTGTTGAAGAAAAAGAAAACATTAATTTCACAAATGTAGTATTCACCTACGGAAAAAAATCTCCTAACAAAGCAACAGTTAATCGAACAGGTTGTGATTTTCAAAGAATATCTTCACCAGGTAATCACCACCCATCTTCCTCAGATGTGTTCACAAACCCATACACAGTTCTTCAGAGAAACACTGCCTCAGTGTATTAAATAACCAAAAGAATCCACTCAGTGCTAGTCAGCACTTCCCAAGTCTGCTTGCCAGTCTTCAGAGAGCCAACTGAGTGCTTCACAGATGTTTCAGTTCCAGTTCAGATACACAGTGAGTAAGAGCCCAATAGGCCTCCATCAGCCTTGCTACTTGCACACCAGCCACTGAGTCACAGCTGCATTGGAAGCTCCGGGAGCTGAGCCAGACAACAGCCCCTGAGCACGCAGCATGTGTTCACAGAGTCAACAGACATCACAACTCAGCTTGTCTTCTTTCAGAGAAGTTTCACCATACAGAAGCAAAAAAAAAAAGTCCTAACTGGCCTGTGTGCAGCTAACTCCACTAAAAACCAAAACAGCATTTGCAGTCACAGGAAGTCTCATTTAGGTTCGATCTCAGTCCAAAGAGGATTGCACACACGATTTTTCCAAGCTGAACAAAACTGAAATTTCCACTGACTCTGTAACTGCTCATTTCTTGGCATTTTAGGGCTCTGAGCAGCAGAGAAATGGGCCAAATCACTGGATCTGGTGTACAGCTGCAGAGACCCCTTTCCCCCTGCCATTGGAAAGGGCTGCCAGCTCACTGGGGTTAACCTGCTCTTCTCTAGTGGGTGAGTTGGGAGAATAAGACTGAAACAGGTCATAAGTAAGCTCTGCTCTCCAACAAGTGTCAAAGCTTCCCATCAGCTCTGCTCCCTGCACACCCATCAGGAGACTTCCTCCCATTTCCAGCCCCAGTGAGGCTGGAGCCAGTTTAACCTGTTCTCAGGCCAAAAGGCTTTTTGACCTTCAGCTGACTCAGTTCCACACAGTGCTTTTAAATAGCTCTTCTACCTCCCACATGAGGCTTCATTTTTACTGGGTTAACGATTACAACCCCTCTGCCACCCTAAAGCCTGGCCATGATAATAGAGGAACCCTTCTGGCCTGAATCCTTCCCTTCCCTACGTGGCAGTTTTGTAAAGGGATGGAAGGCTCAAAGAAGACTGACTTTGTGGCTCCGTGTTATGCACATTAATTCCTCTCCCACAATATTCCTAGAAATAGGATTACAACAGGCATTTCCAAGACAGACAGGTGAACTGGTAGAAATGAGCTCTTATCAAAAGATCAGGACTATCCTGTTCAAACCTTAACAACTCACTCTCCAGTCCTTAGGCAGTATGAAAGGCCCAAACAGATGGTCCTTGCTGGTCTGCAAAGAAAGGACACAGACTAATGCTTAACCATGCAGTTTCCACCTCTTCCCTCTGTCAGATCTGTGGGGCATTTACAGATGCAGTTCCCTTTCGAAGAGTCAGTATCCTGACTCCTGGCATTGTCTTCACCACATAACTTCCCAGAAGCAGCCAAGACTGCTTACTATATCAGGTCTTAAATATATTCACTTCTTTTCTCAGTTCTGCTGCTAAGGCAATAGCTGTTCCAGGAACTAATTTTACTTGTAGGGTAACTCAGTACTTTCCAGCTACACATCATCCTCAGCAGTGCTATGGCCATACAAGTTCTGGGAAATACCAAAACAAAACATTGTTCAAGGAATAAAACATGCACAATACCTCTATTTTTTCTGTTAAATGGATTTGGAGCTACAGGCGGACTGGCAAGTACATTGACACAATCATTCTCTACCCAGACTTGAACCACTGTATTCAACAAATTAAAATCTCTGTAAACAGGCAAGTCACTTATTACACAGAAGAGTAAGAACATACTTGGCTAATGGTCTCAGCCATTTACACTAGCTGAGCAAATAAGTCTTCATCTTCCAAATACTCTCAAACAGGTAAGCAAAACTTAGCACTGCCACCTTTTGCTTTGCAAAAACCTGGGAGAACAGTTTGTTTGGTGCTCAGAAAGAGCAAGCAGCACACCCTTCACCACGCTCTTGCTACAGGAACTTACGCGTTTGTCCTAAACAGCGTCACAAAGTTAGAGCCTCAGCAGAAGCCATGAGGACACAAGCTATTGAGACATGCCTTTGTAATGCTCCTAAGGTTGCAACGACCTACTGCACTGCTGTATCTTTTGACACTTTGCTATACAGAGGAGACGATGGACTCTTCCCAAAGCAGACAAACTGCAGGGTCATGTAACTCAAGTTTCTTCTGCTGGATGCATTTATCTATTCAGAAAAGTACATTCAAAATCCAAGGTAGTCTGACTTCAGGTCCACAGGTTCATCTAACTCCAGAAAGCTACAGTACAGCACCTGGGAGAAAGCAGGGACAGGGGCAAAGAGAGAGACCAGAGACAATAGTTCCCTTTGCCCTTCTGCCCCTGTCTTCCCAGGAGCTGGGAGCACCACCACCAGCTTGACACCAGTGTGGCACCATGTACAAAGGATGCACAGAGCATTCCAGAGGACAGTTGACTTGCTTGTGCTCCACAAGTCAACAGTTGAGGCAGTTTTACTTTTGGTGCCAGATCTCCCAGGAGATTTAAGCATGCATCGAGCCTGCCCAGATCCTGCTGCAGAGCCTTCCTATCCACACTCCCACCCAACATGGTGTTGTCTGCAAACTTACTGAGGATGCACTCAATTCCCTCATCCAGATCACTGACAAAACTGGCTGGGCCTGAGCACCTGGTTGTCCTGTACATGCCACATGATGGCACTCAGATGATCTACTCCATAACCTTCCCCAGCACTGAAGTCAGACTGACAGGCCTGTACTTCCCCAGAAGCTCCTCCTGGCCCTTCTCATAGATGGGCATCACATTTTCAAACTTTCGGTCCACTGGGACCTCCCCAGTTAGCCAGAACTGCTAGTAGAAAGTGGCTTTGTGAGAACTTACAACAGCTCCCTCAGCACCCTTGCATGGATCCCATCCAGCCCCATAGACTTGCATGTGTCTAAGAGGTATAGCAGGTCACTGACTGTTTCTTCTTGGATTATGCGGACTTGATTCTGTTTCCTGTCCCCGTTTTCCTGCTAACTGGCTGGGTACCTAGAAAACATCTAGTCTTACTATTAATGACTGAGGCAAAGGCGGCATTAAAAGTACCTCAGCCTTTTCCTCAGCCTTTGTTTCCCCCACATCCAGTAAAGGATGATGATTCTCCTTAGCCCTCCTTTTGTTGTTAATGTATTTACAGAAACATTTTTTGTCATCTTCTATGGCAGTAGCCAGATTAAGTTCTAGCTGGGCTTTGGCCCTTCTAATTTTCTGTGTATAACCTCATGACATCCTTGTCCCTCCTGAGGTTGCCTGCTCCTTCTTCCAAAAGTCAAACGCACAGAGGTTCCCCACCCACCACCCCAAATTCTAGCCAAAGCTCTGTGTTCAGCCAGGCCAGTCATTTTCCCACCAGCTCATCTTCCAGCACATGGCGACAGCCTGCTCCTGCACCTTTCAGACTACCTTCTTGAAGAATGTCCTGCTTTCCTGCACTCCTTTGCCCTCAATCCATCATATTTCAAAACAACATCCATGTTCCAGCAACAAAGCAGCTAGACGTTTTTACTTTATCTAATCCTTCTATGTATTCTCAGGTACCTGAAATAAAGGCACTATCAAAGCCAAAATTTGAACTTTGATCAAGTGACAAGTTTGTTTATACCCAATTTGGAAAGCAAAAGAGGCACCACATGCAACACCTTCCTTCCTGCTAGCTAGGGATTTGCACCATCCATCCACATTTCAGCTGGTTTGCTTTTCACCCCATTTATCACCTTTGCATCACATCTGGCTTATCAGCAATGCTTGATGATTATTCAGAAGAGTAGAGAATTACTGATGATGACCAAGATCTGCACTCATGGAGTTAGATCACTGGTGTTCCCCCGTTTAAAGGCACTGCCAGGTCACATTCAGAGCAGAAGTTTATATGGCAGTTTAGGTGAACGCTCCTCCTTGGAGGCGCTCCAAACCTCAGTAAGAGCAGGGAGATTTCGTAGCACCTCTCACACAATGCTTCGCTGTTTAATGAAGAAAAATCTGCGTGCCAATTACTGGGCTGTTTTGTGTGAGGAGGTGAGGAAAACATCACCTCCAAGGGAGCAACTATTTCCAAGTGAGGGCAAACGGTCCTCTGTGGTCTGCCATGCCACCTTTTCCTCATTCTGATGAGATATCTTTGTCACTGCCTCAAAGCAGCTTTCCAAATTCTGCTGCACGCAAGTTGTATAGCGAGTTCTTCCTGGTAGACAGGTATCCAAAGAATAACAAAGATTCCAGCTTCAGTGGAAAACACCAAGGCATGAGCAACAGAAATGCCAAGCAGCTTCAAAAACTGTTACCTTAAGGCAAGCTCAAAAAAATAACAGCAGCTGTATACTAACAGCATTTGCTTATCAACAGTATCAGAAATCCCAGTGTTCAGATGCTGTAAACTTGAGAATGGTTTCAGATCTTAGTTGCTGAGAAGATGCTGCCTTAACTAGTAATGCAACCCCAGCAGAGGGTAACCCCCAGCTCTGCCAACCTTACTTATGTGCAAGGAGCCATCTGTGGAAAACATACAGAAGTCCTTCACAGGACTGAGGTCTAGGTTAATACAGCCCATTGATTTACTTCCAGATTATGCAGCAGATTTGCTAAATCATTATTCCAAAAATCAGTCCAAGCCCTGTAAACAAGGGTGCAGCATTCACATCAGGCACATCTCCAAGGCGTGCTACTTGTTAACATCTGAGCTGGCAGCCTTCAGAGTTCTCTCCCACTTCAGAGCTCTCGGTTTCTCCACTGCCCAGCAGTCCTTAAAGGATACCAGTTTCACAGATTGATGCCTTCGCGAGCACTGCGCAACAACATTAGTCAGCAAAGCTTGCTTCAGTGAGTTAAAGAGGAAACAGTCAAAATCCCACAATGATTCATTTCTTTACTAACTTACACGTTCTCCTTTTCCCTTCCCCGCCCTTATACTCAGCACCACATTCAATCCTGATGGTGGTTCCTAGGAAAAGCTGCAGCCTGACGTACTTGGGACAGGACAGAACAGCCCATCCCACCAACCCTGCGCAGCCACGACTTAGGTTTTGACCACAGGCAAGGAAAGGTCCTTTTTCCCCCTCGCTGGTACACCATTCTCCATGCAGATGACCTGGCAGGTGCATTCACCCTGCCAGGTCACCTGCAACACACATACCTTTGGTGTCACCTCCTAGTTATCAAATCATGTTATGCCCTTGTCTAGCAAAAGCACATTCCCTGCATGGCAGCATAGTAAGTTATTAGAAATTGCTTCTGTTACAAGGGGCTGCTATTAAACCCAGATGGATCACTTAACGTGAAAAACACCTATGACTTCAAGCATCTGTTGTGCATTACAACACCACCGGCAAAACCAACCACCCAAGAAATGCCTTCTCTGCTAACTGCAAGACCCACAATCAAAGAGCCTTGAAAGATTGAAGGGGGTGCATTCACAGTGCTTGCAAACATCAACAAACCATTTGCTCAAAAATACACAATAACATGTTTGTTAGTTTATCACTGGGCTGCTTCTTAACACGTGTGACCTAATAACTTCACTTCCCTTAGGCTAGCTCATTTCTTAATATTTCACACGCAATGTGCACCACACAGTTTAAAAATACAACAAATGTTTTTCCCATTAGAATGAACAAGTAGGGCAGTCTGTATAAGTGTTGCTGCCAAGTCAACCCTACTGCCTCAGGGAGCTAGGCACACCCCAAAAAAAACCCAGCAGACTGGAAAAAAACAAACCCAGACTATTGGAATTAGTTCATAACAAGGTGAGCTGCAATTCCTCATGCAGAGATCACCCAGAGGGGCTCATCACTACTGCAAACACATAGGCACACTGTCTAAACTAGTCCTCCAGTTTTCCTACAAACTGATGCAAATAGGGAAACAGATCACTCTGGTAGTGATGGGCCTTAATGAAAGCCAAATCACTTTCTGAAAGGCTGGATTTCTCCACTGCTTGGGAAGGGAGCTCCAACAGCATGCTTGCAGGGGCCTTATTAGCCCCAACTAATAGTAGCACATATAAAAGAAGCAACAGGCCAAGACAGAGGAAGAATGAGATGAGAGGTCTAAATTTAAAATTGGAAGCTATCTGATGACGTTTAAAAACAAGAAAAAACACAGCACGCTGTGATGTCACAAGGGGCAGTCCTCAGCATTGCAGCAATAGGAAAGATTTCTGTGGCACACGATTCCACAGTCATCAGCATGACAGGTGACTAGCCCAACTAGCTCCTTGTAGGAGCAAACAGCTGCTGGAAATGCTCTTGGAGCAGCAATTGAATGTTTAAAAAAACCAACTAACATGGTATCAAAGATCCTTCTATGAACAGCGAAAGGGAAGCTGCAGGCAGAAGTGAGCAGTTACCTAAAAGCTTGTTTAGTCTGGTAAAGCAATTCAGAAGCAAGTTAATGTACTTCAAGGAATACCTACATGATGGGGGAAGCAGGTTTTCTAATACCAAGTAGTCTGCCTGCTTTACTGCATTCCTCTGGTATTAGCACAGCTGGCCAGGCTTCTCTGCTCTTTTCCTCCTTATCACACAGGAAATAATATACTTATGTACTCCATATAAAGCTGGTCATCCCTAGTGCAGTAAAGGGTCAAATGCAACCCAAAAGGAGCACATCCTCAACAGTGCTCGTCTGTACATGCTGCATCTTGCTTCCAAGCATGTGCCTTGCTGAGGCAGCCCAGCATAGAGAAAAAGCTATTGTGCACCAACTGATCTCCCTTGTCAGTAAGGTCAGATTGCCAAAGGACAAGAATGCTTTGTTCCCAAAAGGAGCTTTTCTTGGACCATGCCTGCAGCACTGAGAACAAGTTTCTGCCCTCCTGAAACAAACAGTAACAGATTTATTTTTATCGACAGGAAAAAATTCAAGCACAAGTCCAGTATCATCCTCAACTTGCTCCATACCACAACCTAGATGACAACTGAAGACCACAGACTCATTTTTATATGCCTTGTTTCATCTGATGTGACAGTGGACCAGCAGATGTACCTCAGTGAACTGTACAACTCTCCACCTACTTTGTCCCCGGGCTGTGGTGCCAAGTTGACTTGGACCCTCACAACAGACTAGCTTTAATGAAGCACGTTACCCGGCAATATATGCTCTGCAGGAAACAAACCACAGTTACTGCGTCCTCCCACTATCAAAGGCAGGAAAAGTAGCAGCACCACCACTACCATCCTGACGGAGCACTCTGCAAGCCCAAGAGCAAAGAGACAAGGGAGACTGCCTACCAGACCCAGCACTGGAAGCCAAAGAGGAAGCTTACAAAAGCTATTAAGTCAACCACTGTGCTGAAAAAGGTCTCAGCCATCAGAGACTGCAGCATCCTACGACTCAATGTATCTCCAACACATGTTACTGCTTCTCAGGAGACAGCCTGCATACTCAATCCAACAGGTCAAGAAGTTTCAGACACCCAGGAAACTGCACAAGGCTGGCAGCTATGTATTTGAAACCTTGCTATTGTTAAAATTATTTCTGGCAGGGAAAAGTCAGGTGCAACAACATGTATCTTCAGGGCTCTTCCAGGCACTGCTTGGAACTGGCAAGCGGACTATCAGCCTGTCTGTCAGGCTGCTAACCAAGACTGACTTGTAAGCCAAGGAACAGGAGACATTTCACAACAAAACACTTTCTTTCAAGTATTCTCCCCATGCAGGTATTCTGAGGGCATGAAGAAGTCACAGGCAAAGCAAGACCAAGTTGAGATTAAGCAGATTACCAACGCGACTGAGCTTCTTCACTTTCCTGCAGCAAGTCCAACTTAACAAACACTTCTCAGAAGACTTCCCAATTTGTCACTGACTTTCCTTTTTTGTACATATTGTATTTTATATCAATAATATTTATGTACAATATAATTATATATTAATATCATATTTTAGTATCATCAATGGCATGTAATTCCAGAAAGTATTTGATGTAAAAGTAACGGCAACCCTCACATAAGTCATCATTTTCTCCCTCGGGCATCAGAAAAACTCTTACAAGTCACCATCATCAATATACCACCAGCTGCTTCTCCATATTTCTGCCCAAGACACTTTGAGTCACCTCTTGTCACATTTGATGACGCTAAAAAAAAAATAATTATTCATGATCTAAGAAGAAAGAATGTAAATTGTGGATAATCACAGGTGAAGGCAAATCATGCAAACAAGACTATCTCACTAGGCCATCTGGATTGCTCCCTAAGGCTAGCGTGACCTTTACCTCCTCATGCAAAATTTTTTTTCCAGTACCAACTGCATTTTCTACCTGTAACAGTTATCCTCACACCACCCAGGGCCCCAGAAAGTACTTCAAGCAAGTTCATTGTCACCAAAAGCCTTAAAACATTTTAACTTAAGAGGCAATTAACACATGCCATTTTTATTAGGTGGCTGGTAAGGGTTTTTTTTCCTCAGTTGAGCACCAAGGATCTTGAAGGCACTGAAGTATGAGGAAGGTTTGACAGAAAAACTCATAAAACAAGACAAAATTAGACAAAACCTACTTTCCACAGTCACATAATGTGCTGGTTTTAGTTGGGATAAAGTTAATTTTACTCACAGTAACTAGTATGAGGCTATGTTTTGGATTTGTGCTGAAAATAATATTTACAGCAGACTGATGTTTTCAGTTGTTGCCAAGCAATGTTTACATCAAGCCAAGGACTTTCAGTTTGTCATACTGCACCCGTGTCCCCAGCTGCTTCTCTGCAAGAGGATGGGAAGGGACAGAGTCAGGACAGTTGACCCAAACAGACTAAGGGAATATGTCATGCCATAAAATGTCATGCTCAGTACAGAGGTTATGAGGTGGGTCTCCTTCACTCGCTCCCCTTCACAGGTCTCTCGCTTTGGCTGGCACATTTTCTCTTGGGCTTGGTCTGGCTCTCGTGCTCTCCAGCTCTGGCTCTAGCTAGGCATCAGTCAGTAGATGGTGAGCAGTTGTATCATTGGTTTTATTTTCCATTATTTTCATTAAATATTAGTAGTAGTAATATTAGTATTATTAATTTTCTTAGTTTTATTGGTATCACTGCTTTATTTATTTCCAATTATTAAATTCTTCATATCTCAGCTCACAAGTTTCCTTGTCTTTTCCTATGATTCTCCACCACATCCCACCAGGGGAGGGTGGAGGTGAGTGAGCGGGTGTGTGGTGCTTAGCTGCTGGCCTGGGTTAAACCATGACAGATACTGACACATATTGCATTGCCACAGACTGCGCCTCGCCACATTTTACTCTCCTCCTTACAACTGTTTTGCAGCTTTGGATTCCCTCCTCCTTGGAAAAAGTATGATGAAGATTCAAACCAGATCATTTCCAATAGTCATTTTAAAACACTCTTCCTCACCACCACTATGAGCTTCAGAGGGGTGTTTTCCCCCACATATGAACTATGCCCCATCCAGAAAACAGTCCCTTTGCCAGAAAGTTGCTTTCCCAGTGAATCTGGAGGAAGATGGTAAGAGAGGTGCTGGACACACTCGACTCAGATGGGAGTCTGTGTCCGAGCATCAGCACTCCTGACACTTGCTGTCACAGACACCGGGCATGCTGCCAGACCTTCACACCCTCCAAGAGCATGACCCAGCATCGTTTCTCTCAGGTGGAGACCAGCTGATACCAAGCAGAGACAACTGCGCCCAGGACATGGTACAGCCCTAGATAATAAGGGTTATTTCATCCTCCTGGGAGTTCAAGGTGCACATGCCAGAGCCTCCACATCCACTAAACCATACAGTTTTAGGTTTCTGCCCAAGAGCTTTTACTCCAAACCTACAAATAGACATAGATGATGCTAGACAGGACATAAGCTACCCACCCTCCTCCACAGCCCTCTCTCCCCAAGGCGGGTGGCAGGTACAGGTGCTTCTCTGGGCTCTCCAGCCCTGGCCAGGGCCTCACGGGCGGGCAAGGCCGTCCCCAGGCCCACACCTGCCCGCGGGGCCTTACGGCCCGCGCTGAG
>NW_010268839.1:0-49665 GCF_000690775.1 Eurypyga helias
GCCGGAGTTAAACCACGACAGAACTCTTCATAGACTTAAAATCTTGGGACAGTAATGATTTCTAGTTGGCTTTGTGAAATGCTTAGCACAGTAGAGCTGGAGATCTGAAGTGCAGGGACATTCCATGAGGATGAATAATAAATAATTTATATAACTTGAATTGTTTCAAACCTAATGTAGCATGGAGCTTAACATCAGAAACAAATTTCTCCCTTATTCTAAGTATAATGGCATTCTTACGAAGTTTTGCTCTTCAGGATCTTCAGTCTAAGATGTGAAAAGATTTATGTGGAGGGTAAGAGTTTGTGAGGCTTGGCCTTTGTCCTGTGGGCAGTCCTACAGTATTATGCAGGAGTATGAAGAGGTAGATGGATGTGGAATTTAATTAGGATTTTGAGGATTAGTAGATTTGCTGCTGGGGGCAGTGGGAAAGGAGAAGTCTTCTAAAGTCATGGAGCCATTATTAGATTAGGTACTGGAATAGCCTCTGAAAAAGGGTGTTGCTGTTGCATATAATTTTTCTGGAACTCAGTTGATGCATACAAGATTTCCTATGACTAATAGGATTGCAACAAAACAGAATACAGACATTTTTCTTGTAATTTAGTGAGGCATCTTCTTATCCATGATCATCCCTGACCTGAGGGCTCACTGTGCAAGGCTGAAAGTGAATGACACACTCTAAAAAGATTTTGGTCTTTGTGACTTATGGGAAGTGGATAGAACATAATTCCTTTGCAGATTGGGACAGCATGTTTTAGTTTTATCTCACTCCTGTGTTTGTAGGCAGTGTTAAAAAGGTGTTGCTTCCCTCAAGTTCGATGGCAGCAGGGACTAAACTGATTAGTATGGACCTAGGTAAGGTTTGTAAAACAAAACAAAACAAACAAATGAAAACCACACACACACAAAAAAAGAGCCCATACAAAAAAAAATTGTCTGACAACCTTTTAGACAACTCAATAGGTATCTTAACAGAAATGGAAGAACCTAAACTTCCATCTTAATTTCAGGTATGATTCCTCCAGAATAATGATAAGGCACAGTGTTGGGTAGGGTAAACTGTGGAAGGTTCTTGGGCTGTTCTCACAACTTCTGAGGATAATAAGAAAGCTTATTCAAGACTACTGCATAGCACTTAAGGTCATGTTAAGGGGGATGGGAAAACACAGTGTATACAAAGACAAGAATCTATTGTTAATCTAATTAAAGGCTTAACTGTCTGTTAAATACAACAGCTTGTTATTAACACTCCAGTTAGAATGATAGTAGCACTCCCAGATCAGGTCTAACTATTGAAGCAGAAACTTGCAGGTCAATTATATTCAGAGCTTTTTCAGCTGTGTTCACTGGTGACATGCATTTATATCAAGGGTCATATTTTGTGGCAATCACAGCTCTTCCTGTTCTGCCTGTTTTTCTATACTGGATATGTACCCAACACACCTCATTCTGATTCTTACCACTGGCTGCATCATTACCTACCTTCTGCTGCATGCCTTTACTTTTGGTCAGATGGAATCACTGAAATAGAAAACTTGGGCAAAAGATGGTTTTATTTAGTTTACTTTGTTAAAATGTTTCAGCAATTTTTAAGATCCGCTTTACACTTTTATCTTAGGCTCAATACTAGTGCTGCAGTATATCTAAGGGAGTAAATCAAGATTACGATGCTGTACTGAATATAATGTAAATATGTTTAGAAGAACAGTCATTGCCACACTTATGCAAAGAAAAAAAAAGAGCCTGTGAAACAATATGCCTGATTATGTTAATTGGTACCTGTTGTTTGTAATGTTTGGTAACTAATTTTTTTTTCCAAAACTGTGAAAGAATACTTGGCTGTCTAATGTGGTCATACGATTACTGCAACTTCTTGTTGACACACTGGGGCTTGCACAAATATCCAGCTCAACATTTAACTCTCCATTTATGCATGTGACTATTGTAAATCGTTGTTATGGTGATGTCAATTTGACATGAGTGCATCCCATTTTCTAATGCAGACCAAAATGACCTTCTGTCATCACAACAGCAGATATTTTCTTCATCAAAGTCCTGTAGATGACCAGACAAAGCCTCTTTTTTCCACGTTTGGCAAGTACCAAGGTCAGCATCGGCTTTTTCACCATTGCTTTAGGAAGAGATTGCTTCTGATTATCAGGTGGCTAAATCATGCTCCAGTTACCATTTGTCACTCTTGCTACTCCATTGAACAGAAAGAGCACTCAGTGTGTGCCTTTTCCAGGATTATTAGCAGCATCTATGAGCTTTGACTAATTCTTACAATATATTTCAGTAGTCTCAAATGTTTCACTTCGGGTTGATAGCATAAAGCAACCATAAAGTTACTGTTTAGCCCCCATGTATATCTTTTAGAAGCCCAAGCAGTCAGGCTTGATAATGTTGTGTGGCAGGTAACAGTAAGCCATAACTCTGATTTTTAATTCCCTTAAAAAAATGTCAAATATATTTATTATTTAAGAAAATTACTTAAGTCGATATTTTTATGTGGTGCCTTGCTTTTGCAGTACATGGAGAGATTCATTTTAATAAGTATCCACACAGAGTATAGTTTATTATTATTTTACTAAAGTGTTCGGTGTATTCATTTTTTATTTTGATCTCTGATTCAGCATCCAAGTAGCCAAAATTATTAGAAATAATACTGACTCTTGTTAGTTATTTGTGTGATTCAATATTGAAACAACCGGCTAACAAAATCCTGCTATTGTGGTACTCCACTTCTTAGTATGGGTCTTTAGTTCCTTTAGTGTACTTTAACTAGTAGAGCTGGCTTACTGTGACTAACATCTTCTGTCCCTTTGCATTTGTTGCCTTCTGTGAAACTGTAAAGAGGCACTGTGGTAACTCGAGTCTGCATTAGGCTTCTCTTAATTGATTTTCTGTGAATTTTAATGGTAAGGCTTCTCAGATTGCTAGCCTGAGTTGTAAACGGATCTGGGATGATCACTGAATGATCCATTCTTTCTTAATATGATACTGTTCCCAGTGAACCTGTTTGAATTATCAGAGT
This sequence comes from Eurypyga helias, assembly GCF_000690775.1. NCBI lineage: Eukaryota > Metazoa > Chordata > Aves > Eurypygiformes > Eurypygidae > Eurypyga > Eurypyga helias. The sequence goes on from NW_010268839.1 coordinate 3,038, forward strand.
GACATCAATTTCCCAATAGTTGCTGACAGCTTCATGTTAAAAAGTCCTCTTCATCTGGGACCAGAGATAGCAGACACAAAGCACAGAAGATGGTTCTCATTCCAAACTCCAAGAAAAGGACTATTAGCATAGAAGGAAAAATACCTTGTGTTAGACTGAGCCAGAAAGTTAACAACTAGCCCTGTTTGGGGATTCTAGTTGTCTGTAGTGCTGTCTGCCTCCAGAATAGTCAAGTGGCCCTTCCCTCCTTGAATAGATCGTGGTTGTGTAAGTGGGGCTGCTCATGCAAAAGACTGATCATAAATCCTAGCCTGGGAGTGGTGGTGAATGATGAGGGACACTAGAGGTCGGAGTTACCAGGTCATGGCGGTAGTAGGCTCTCTTCCCTGGAGATGCAGTCGGATCACTTAGTCTCCTGTTTAACATGCTGGAAACACCCTCTGGTAGGTCCCCAGATAATAGAGTACACTTCAGTTTGCTGTATTCCCCACGAGCATCCTGAGATATGTCATGTCAAGTCAGACAGACTGGATAGTCATCTCATCACTGTAACCCTTCTGCTTTAGCAGCACTAAGAAAATTTAGTGGTTTGGGGTTTTTTTCTTCCCTTTTCCCTGGCTTTCAAAACGGTTTCACAGCTGGTTGCCTGTAAAACTTATGCCATCCTGGGCATCTGGCTTTGTATGTATTTATATCTAGTTGTTCTGAAACATCAGGAGGCATTCTAACTACAACGTGGTTGGATAGCTGGAAAACAAACTGTAAGAGTTATTTATAAGTCTTGTGCAGCTGGCTGACGGCCTTATTTTCAAGCATCTTTTTTTTTCCCCTGCATGTGTTAGGGAAGTCAAGATGTCCATTAGAAAAGGTTGCTTTTTAAAAGCAATTGACCCTCCCACCCTAAAAAACCCCAAACAAACAAACAACAACAAAACCAAACCAAAACCAACCAAACAAACAAAACCCAAATCACCTAATCAAAGAAAATCCTGAAAACTCCCAACTAGGGTATTCTTGACAATGTGTAGTTAATTTGTTGTTGTTGTTGTTGTTTTAACCAGACTATATTTAGGATGAATTGAGGTATATTTTATCTTAGGATTGCTGAACAAAAAATATAATATCTGAATGTATAGAAGAAAAAGGCACAGGAAAACCTACATATCTTCCCTTCCAGCCCACAGTACCCAACTAATTGGTGTATAAACCTGGACTGGCGCAAAGACAGACATTTCAGAACATACCAGTTTTTGTATGTTGAAGTGAGGGATGGGGAGGGAATTCCCTCCCCTACTTTGATTTCTATGCATTAAAGTTCCTATGAAGAAAGAGTTTTAATTCCAAAGGGAAAACTAGGGGCTGTATGTTGCCCTCAAATAATTTCTGGAGTAAATCTTTTCCTTAGGACAGAGCACCATGCAGTTTTCACTGGTTCTTTATAACCGCTGAAGGTATTAGCTCCATAACACCAGGCCACCACTCTCTGGAAGGTTACAATGAAGTTTCCCTTTTGAACAGAATGGCTATTTGCTAGATGGAGCAGTAAAAGTTCTATTAAAAGCATCTATTACGAAGTCCTATTAAAAGCCTCTAATCTAACAGACCTAGAACTAACCTTTCTGAAATGTTGCCTTTCCACTTACAAATTAGGGAAATAATATGAACCCTCCTCAAAACCTGAAAACCTATGGACGTTATTATATCTTCAACTGGAAATAGACAGGGTACGTGGCTGAGGAAAATTACGTTCAGAACGGTTAAATGAAGTTAATAGGAAGTTGTGTGCTTTAGCAGTCAAAAGATCTGTATTATTGTAGTGATGTTACTAAAATGTTTACTGTGTCATTAGCAGATGAGTTTGTTAATCTCTCTAGGACTTATTTTTCATACAGATTATTGAATATTTATACTGCTATGTTATCTTAACTCACTACTAAATGATAGCTTGAAGGATAGGGAACTATGGATATATAAATAGGTATACAATCCTTCCTTAAGGCTCATAGTACATTAACTAGGTCTTTTTTTCTTCTTCATTCATGACACCAGGATCACAATATAGGATCATTATATATTCCTTGAATTATGACTTTAGCAAAGAAGTCAGAAACAAAAATTAGTGTAGATGACATTTTATAATATTTCAGGCTGAGATAACTGCAGTGAAAATCTGGATCTTGACTTCACAGACATGCCTCTAAGCAGCTTAGTTTTGAGGTCTAAGATCAAGTACCTAAAATATGTGTCTACACTTTGGTGTGTTCTAAGGGCATCCATTCAAAGAAATGTTCTTTAGCCCTTTCTCTCTTCACCATAAGTTGCTGAGTCCTTCTGGATCTTTCAAACAATTCAAGGTTGTGTTTTGTTTTGGATTTGTTGTTTATTTAAGCAGTCTGTGTTGTTTTTGCAGAACAGAAATTAAATTGATGGAAAATCACTAGTATTTTCAATCTGCACCTATACCACTGTCCAGTGTTTGGATCAGATTGTTTTCAAACATTTAACTGTCTAACCAACGGAATACTCAAGCATAATCAGGGTGATTATGTTCAAGCGGTTGAAAGTTCAATGCATAATCAGAAATAGGATAGCAATGATGTTCTAAATTCCTTTACATGAACCACAGGAGGTGCTTGTGCTCAGGACTGGAGTCCTGGATACTTTGTATCATCAATGCAGTTCTGGTTTTAGTTTCCTAATGTGTTTTGGAAAAAAATCAGCACGGGAATGATTGAAGTCAATTTTTATTTTAATCCTCAGACTGCTGTGAGTAGGAGTAGGAGACGTGTGTGATTTCAGACTTGTAACGCAAATAAAAGTCAAGTAGTTAAATTCTGAGCTCTGGAGTAAGACAATTGCTTATCCCAGGTATTCATTAAAATCATATTCTAGTATATCCCATAGATTAAAAATGAACCTTGGCGAGGAAAATTAATTTGCAGCTAAGACCCAGAAAGAAAGCATAATGGCTATAGTAATGTTTTCTTCTTTGTTCATTAGGGTAGACTAAAGTCTTCTCTCTTATGTATCATACCTTACTCCTGTTGCACCTCTTGTTACATTTCAAAGGTGTTGCCATCCAAAAAAATTTCTATGTGGAATGGTGGGGAGATGGGGAAATACAGGACTCTTGTATCTGAAATTGAGAGAGTGGGAAAGAGGCAGCTTGTAAATTCTAGTTGGTAACAGTACAAATGGCTTGCAAGGTACCAGCGTATTAAAAATACGGGATTCCGTTAGGCTTTATAACCACTTTGTTTTATTTGCCTGTGAATATATGTGGTATTTTAATATGTGGTATATGTATATTTTAATCCTTCCTCTTTTATCTTTAAAATACATTCTTAAGAAAGCTCATTTGTAACAGTACATACGTATTTGGTGCGAGGAATGTGCTATCAAAATCGGTAATTTGGCATTTTAAAATTACTCTTTTTTTCTAGAAAATGTGTGCAGGCAGAAGAGGTAAAATCTTGCAGGCCTTATCAGGCAAAACTTCATGTTAGTAGAAAAATGGCTTGAGTAAGGACTGTAGGGAAGAATAATTGAATCAGTATTAGATTTAAATTCACATGATTTTCTGATGAGAGAGGTGCAAATTCATTTGGCTTTAATTTTCTGCAGTTTGGCTTCTAGGTGGAGAATTGTTTGTCCAGTTATTATCAAAGATTTTACACAAAATAGAAGATGATCAATAGTAGTTCACTTTTTTCAGAACACTGTCTAGCTTGGCTGTGTTAGAAACAGGTAAGTTAGGAAGATCTTACATAAAATGCTCCCAATCTGAAGGGAATATATCTTTCTTTGTCTTGGTCATGGGGAGTAAAGGTGACATTAAACACTGGGGTCTATTGTATGTGGTATTATAGGCTAGATGTTACATAGATTCCTCTGAGCAGTGCTGAGGATGAGAAAAGAAGAGTAGAATAATTTTATCATCTTGAGATTAGACTTCAGGGAAGAACAGGACTTAAGTATGTCTGAAATACAGAATCAGTTTAGGCTTAGTCAGCTTAACAGAGGGTGAACATATTGAAACAATATAGGTATAAACATTTAAATTTTTACTTAGTTTTGTTTTTCTTTTTCCAGCAGAAAATCTAAACCAGTTGTTTTCAAGTAATTAAAATGTAATTTTTTTTTTCCCCACTGGGAACTTTAAAAATATGTACTTTTTACAGTTTTATGGCAGAGAAATATTCTCTTCATAAAGGTCACACACAAATGCTAATAAATCACTGAGGTCCCAAATACATTTGAATGAGCACACTGACATTCCCATGGTATGTGTAGCACTTCCTCCAGCTCCCTCAGTACCCTTGGGTGGATCCCATCCAGTCCTACAGACACACTTGTGGGTGTCCAAGTGGTGCAGCAGGTCGCTAATCATTTCCCCTTGGATTGTGGGGGCTTCATTCTGCTTCCCATCCCTGTCTACCATCACAGGGGGCTGGGTACCTTCAGGAAAACTGGCTGTACTATTAAAGACTGAGGCAAAAAAGGCATTAAGTACCTCAGCCTTTTCCTCATCCTGAGTCACTACATTTCCCCCTGCATGCAGTAAAGGATGGAGATTCTTCTTAACCATCCTTTTGGTGCTAATGCAATTACAGAAACGTTTTTACTATCTTTTATGACAGTAGCCAGGTTAAGTTCTAATTGGGCTTTATTCCTTCTAATTTTCTCCCTGCATAACTTCACAATGTCCTTGTAGTCCTCCTGAGTTGCCTGCCCCATCTTCCAAAGGTCAGAAAATTCGCTTTTTTCCCTGAGCTCCAGCCAAAGCTCTCTGTTCAGCCAGGACGCTCTTTCCTCCTGGCTCATCTTTTGGCATGTGCAGACACCCTTCTCCTATACGCTGAAGATTTCCTTCTTGAAAAATGTCCAGACTTCCTGGACTTCTTTGCCCTTCAGGACTTCCTCCCAAGGGCAGACTGTCAATGAGTCTCCTAAAACAGGCCAAAATCTGCCCTCTGGAAGTCCAAGGTAGCAATTCTGCTGATCCTACTCCTTACTAGTCCAAGAATTGAAAACTCTTATCATTTTATGATTGCTATATCCAACCGTCACATAACCCAAAATTCCTTCTCTATTCACAAACACAACATGTCCAGTGGGATGCCTTCCCTAGTTGGCCCACTCACCAGCAGCGCCAGGAAGTTACCTTCAAGTCCAGGAACCTCTGAGATACATATTTCCAGCAGACATCTGATAAGTTGAAGTCTCTAGTGAGCCTGTTTTTATCCCTTTGCCCCTTCAAATGTTTGAAGCTCTTTCAATGAGCCCTGCTAGCTCCTGCACATAGATGCTTTTCCCCCTTTCAGACAGGTCTACCCCATCTGTTATAAGCAGGCCTGGTGTTGTTTAAACCGACCTGTGATCAAAAAACCCCAAAATTCTGCCAATCACATCAGTCTTGGAACCAGGTATTGATCACCTGTAGATTATTATTGGTAGCATGGAAATTTTGCTGGAAGTCAATAATTTAAACATTATCTTTTAGTAGAAAAAGACTCTTGATGGTAAATATTAGTTCAAAGTAGAGATCTAACTAAAAGAAAAAGTTAATCATAATTAAGAGCATGCAATGATTCCTTCTGTAAAATGTCATGGATTACACTGAGGATTATATGCTCCTCTGCTTAATGATTCAAAATGCAAATATGAAAAATGAAGTGCATATGTATTATTTCTTGTATAAATATATTTTCAAGAAAACGATATGCAAATTCTCACCTATTCAGTGATATTTTCTGAACAATTAACATTTGAAGGCATTTATCCAAAATGATATCTATGAATTTCAGGTGCATTAACTTCTTTTTGGTTTAGTTGTCTAAAATACCTGATATTCAACATCCAGCTAAAACATAACAATATACTATAACAATGTCTGCTTTCACAGAAAAGGTATTTCATGTCATAGATGAGAAGTGTTCCATCTCAGTAGCTATCAGTTAAAAACCCTTTTTGTAGTTGGTTGTGGTTAATATTTGTCAATCTGTAGGTATGATTAGGAGTGTATAAATGTCAGTGTTTTGAATGAGCTGAAGATTTCAAAAGGTATACCAGAAAAGGACCTGATTTAATGTCCTTTGACCAATTTCTACACCCTTTTTAGCTTATACATCAGCCATAAGTTTAACTTGTTTTCATGAGGCATTCCGCTGCAGTCTCACATTATCTTAGGTTCTCCTTCCTCAACTACTTGTATTTAAGATGGGTCATTTATCTCACTAAAAATTCATTTCCCACAGTCCTCTCTTACTATTTCTCAAACATAGGAATCTCCTAAGCATAAAAGACTGCTTTGACATGGGGGTCCATATCTTTTCCAAAGCTTTTTGGCTATGCATTCAGTGCAAATTCTGTTCACTGAGGAGCAAATAGGTTCTCAGAATCTTTCAACGGGGTACTCCATTGCTGAACTTGAAAAAAACTCCCCTCCTTCCAGGAAAGTACCATCTGAAATTTGTTTCCCTGCACAAGTCTTGTCGATATGTTCTCCATCTTGCTTGACAGTTTCCAGCACTCTCTGTGGGTAACACAACTGTGGTGAGAAATACAAAGTACCCCATGTTCTCAGGCAAAAAGACTCTGTCAAAGACTAAATTGTGAAAAGAAAAATTAGTAAAACATGTTGATAAGTAAAATAGCAACAATCACAACGACCAGATGGTGCTCATAGAAAACTTGAAAGAATTAATAATTTTCTTCTGTAGGCTGGTATCAAAAATATGTTTGCTATATTTAAATGAAGATACTTTACTGAAGACTTTCAGAGTAATTGGAATTTTCTTAAAACTCTTTGTCAAAATGGTATTGAAAGAGCTGTAGGCCAGATGATTCAGAACTGGGTAACTTGGTTCAAGCACTAGGTGATGGTAATTTAGAGAGCCTGTTTGTACAGAGGTAGAAGAGGACACAGGCTTAGTTGGGAAAACAGTCACTGACAGGTCCATGGTTTTTTTGATAGTGGCTTATTTAGTCCAAACCTCCTTTCCTTCCTAGTCTTTTCTGTTGAATATTTTAGCCCTGTTGACATCATCTGGTGAAGTATGTGATAGAAGACTTAAAGTATGAAAGAAAGCATTAAACCAGCCTGTGCAGTATATTGGAAACTAATGTATTTTATTATTTAATAAATTATTGTTTTGAACCCTGATACCCACAGTGGTTTCAGTAGAGAAAGGATACTTAGCTTTAAGAATCCAACTATTTATTCACTGTTGCTTTAAGTATCAGATTACCCTTTAGATGGCTATGAAAAACTTCTTCATGCTTTAAACCATTTTTTGGTGTGTGTTTTCACCTTTAAAATACATTTAAAGACTCATGAAACAATTGCTTAAAACTTCTGCAAGAATTTGGGTGGTTAATCATTAAAGTTTGTCTCTTCCTGAGCTTTATACTGTGTCCTATTATATTTTCTAGAGCTTAGACAGAAGTGTAAGATTTTTTTGGCATGCGCTCTCTTGCTGTTGATCATTTATGTACCATGATTTAAAAAAAATGAGTGGAGAAACTAAAATGAGAATATTGTGTTTGCAGAGTCTGGCTAAATGACCTAGTGCATCTTCTCAGTGCTATTGCTTCTACTAAGAGTAAGAAACACTAGTCATGAACGTATATTTTAGGGTTTTATCCCAGAGACATTACTTTCAGTTTAAGTTTTATTTTTCAATCCTTTGTATTTCTGGTCCCTGTTTGATGAAGAAATGTGTATTTTTATATTCAGAAATTAAAACAAATCCATGCTGTTCTTGAGCTCAGGACTAGGAAGGCTTCAGTGGTCTCCTGGATTCTCCTCATTATGTCTGGATGAGTTCTGCATAGAACGTGTAATATGTCCTCATTGCAATCTGGCACTTCTGCTTGCTATCAGCTCTCTGGTCAGAGCTGTGATTCTCCAGTTGTAAATCAATCTTTTTCAGTATTGTGTTGCCTGCTACACCCAAAGTAAACAAAAGATAAGATTTTCTGCTGTTATGGACAGGCAGCTCTCTTCATTTTCTTCTGTCTTTAAACTGACACAGTTCTACTATAAAGCTTTTTCAGAGAGAACATTTTGTCGATACATACACATAATTACATAAATATAGTTTGTCTCTTAAGAAAAGACAGCATTACAAGCTGTGTGCTGGGGTACTCAGAGTATTATTTTTGCCTTGATGTGCATGTGAGAGTGGTTCAGTTTATGAATGGTGTAAGAAGCAATATTTTTAAAGATGTTATTAAAAAAAAAGAGAGAGATTAACAAAATTTTGTTGGGATTGCTACCCTCTAGTCAGGGTAACATTTTCAAAGATGTTTTGGATAATGAAGCCCCTCATGCTTTTCAACAATAATAGAGTTTTTAATGAGTATTCAGTCCCTAGAGGTAATTTTGTCTGTCCGTTGTTTAATAATGGTAACAAAATTATTTCTACTCATACTTATTTGGGGATTTAGGAAGCAATGTGTGCCTTATGCTCACTGTACTTCAATGTCAGCAGTGTATTATTAAAGGCAGTGGAGAATAAACCCTAATTAAGATCAAAGAAAACATAAATAAAAATGGTCCTATGTAATTTTTCTGATTAAAGTTATATGGAAGTATAAATTTACATAACTACAGAGATGATATCAGCATAAAATTAGGCCAAAAGAATCATCTTAAGGAGAAAGAGAAACTTTTTTTCCTTATATTTAGCCTTTGCTGCACTTCCAATTTATCTTGTTGTGTATCTTTTTGTCTCTTTTGCTGTTGCCACATCTCCTTCATTGTTGTTTTTCTTATGTTCTTCCATTGTCACATTTTCCACGGAAATCAGTGAACTCTACAATGTAATTGAAGATACTGTTACATTTTTCTCAAAAAAAATCCTTCCCCCACTGAGCCAACTTCAGCCATGTCACACTTACCTTCCTTTTGTTCTCTAATTGACTCTTGCACAACATGCAGGGGAGACAAACAAGCAAAAAAAAGGCATTGGTTGATCTTACTTCCTTCTTCCTTTTCCTCAAAGGAGAGGAATGCAATGTTTCTGATACATTTACCCTTGGAGGACAAACGAGAACATCTGAAGCTTTGTGGATTGGAAATCAATGTGCGTAAAGCAAGAAAAATGGGCAATGTTATCACATGAATAATTTGCAGTCAGTGAACTCCAGAAAAAATAGACCATTTTCCCATTCCTAGTAAAGCTGGCAAACTCCAGCATAATCAATTCCAACTGTGTTTTCCAACCTCTCTCTTAAAGCATTCCCCTTTCTGCCACAACACACAGTGTTTGTGTTTGCCTTACAGTGGCCCCAGCTGTGTACTGAGAGAAATTTAGTGTGATTTTTGGTACTAATTATTTATTTTTTTTAAAGGAGGTCTGCAAGAGTATTTTTCCTCTGTATTTGAAATGGTTGCCCACACCTTTTGTGCCAATTTCTTAATCTTTCTTTTTTAAAATTTACCCTGGAATTCCCTCACTTTTCTATGGTAAAGTTCCATATTGGGAACTGTGTTAGGGAAAATATGTGTAGCTAAGTGCATTCAGCTAAATCCAGTACAGCGCTTTGGTGAGTCCTACAACCACTTTTAGAACAGAGCATTAGCTCTTCTTTTGCATCAGAGAATGTGCCTTTTGCATCAGTAAGTCTTTGTACCAATTGATTGTGCTTTTTAAGTGTGAAAGTGCCTATTCTAATTCTTAACTATTCTGTACTGCCATTTTCCTTATGTGGAACATAATTATGTTTATTTGGAGGACCTCAGAACGTCTCTTAAGTGAAAATATGTAGGTGGAATTTTGGTCCTGTTAAAATAGATGAAAAGGTTCCTTTGCCTGAAATGAAGTTTCTAGCTGTGGTTTTGGGGGGGAAAAAAAAAAGCTAAGAAGCAGGCAAAGTTCATCAGTCATGGATGCTTCTTATCTCAGATGTAAGTTGTCATAAGAAACTAAGCCTAGACTGCTCAGTTTCCATGGCTTAACGTCTTCTGACCCTTAGACCATCATCAGTTCTCAAAGTAGCAAAAAAGATACTATTGAAGTCAATGGAAATTCTGGATAGTTGTAGAAAGAATCAAGTGTAAATCTTTAGAAAAATACTCTTTTCTGTCAAATCGAGCCAGGCTTCTTGGCACTGAAGCTCTCATTCTGTATTGGAAAATGTGTTTGTTTATGAGAGCTAAGAATTTAATGAAAATAACTGCCTTGGAAAGGAAGCTCTTTCATTAGTGCAGAACTAACTGTAGGTTAATTTGTAAGGTCTTCTGCAGCCAAATTATTTTAATCTGTCAGAAAACTTTCCTGGATCTATACGAAGATATTAACTATTCACATTCATTTGAATAATAGAAAGTCACGCTATTTTCTAATTCTAACTTAATCTATGGACTGACATTTGGGTTAAATTCCTGAAAGTATACCGCTGCTTACATTTGTATGTTATATGGAAAATTACAGCTACTACCGAGGAAGGTTTTGGACTCTTCTCAGTGAAAACAGCGTTGATCATTCTCTGTGGGTCAAAGAAGACTTTAAAGCTAAAAACAAACAAGCTTTGCCTTCTTTCAGTATTTTTTTCTCGAAGTCACTGTCCCAAGTATCTTGTAAAATGTATGGGATAACATATAGATAACCAAGTAACCTTATTGCTTTGCTTGTAAATAATGCTACAATCAGCTTCACAAATTGAGTTCTATTCTCAGTTTATCTTCTGTTGTCAAAAGAATTTGAACTGAAAACAAGCAAGGAAAGAACACTTGGCTTATGTTGTCTTGATTATATAATAAATTTCCTCAGTCTGCTCGCTGTACCATTCTGAAATAAATTATGCTTGGTTTTGCAATATAGGGCAATACCTGTTGATAGTATAACATCTTTCCATCCATTTCAGAAACATTTGTAACTGCTGACAATTCTAGAGTCTTGAATTTTGATTAAGGATTGAATTTTGTAATTACTGCTTACTACCTCTCTGAAATGTTCTATTGCAAATGTCTTTACTGCACTTCGATTTTTGTTTCATCACCTTCAGCAATTAAAGGTAAAAATGTGAATCAAACATTAAGGGTTATTAGGAAAATAATAGAGAATAAGAAAATTCATGTCCATATCTAGAAAGCTGTGTTTCTTTTATTTTATTTTATTTTATTTATTTTATCTCAAGAAGTGCCTCAGAAGTGCAGGAACTGAATATAGACTTTTGCTGGTATGAAGGGGCAACAGTGGATGGGAAAGGGAGCACAGTACAGAACTTGAGGGCCAGTCACATGGAAATGTTAGAATAGTGTTACTAATGTGCTAAGTCCAAAAACTGGGAGGTAGTAGTATGACATTTAGCAAGGTCATTCATATGTCTGTCTCCCAAGAGAAGGTTAAGCCAGAAGTGACCTAACTTTTGTAGCTTTCTGTGACTCAATGAAACCAGGATTTCATCAAAGCATGCACATTCCATAATGATCCTGAGGTTCTAGCATGTCACTTGTTTCTTCGTATTTGCTTCTTCAGTCAGTTTGTATATCTTGTTGCAGTAATATCTCAAGGTGGAAATGATTGATAGGGATGAATAATGCAAAGATGGCCATTATACCAAGCAATTTGTAATAGAGCTTATGGACAATACACAGGAATGAATAAGAAGCTGAGTAATGATGAGGAGAGAACTAAATAACAATGGAGAAAAATACGTTTTCCCAAACTAGTGCACACAGTTCAAACCCATGGATACATCAAGGAGAAAAACAAACCTGTAACAGCTGTTGCTGTTCTAATTTCAGAGATGCACTTGATTCTTTTCACCTACTATGTATATGAAAATACAGCACTAGCACTAGCAGAAATTTTCCTTTCTTTTGTTAAATACTTGTGTAAAAATAGGCTACATTTTGTCTAGATTGTCTTGTAGCATTTTTTTTTAATTAATTTCTGTTTTCTGTAAAGGGGAAGAATAAGGTATTAAAGAGTAATCAGACCAGACTATTATGAACATCGCTAAGGAATAAATCAGTGTAAGTTCAATTTTGTGGTAAAGGAACCTAGCAACATTATTTTCTCTGATAATGGAATAATTATGTAAAGAGATCAATGTATTCACAGAAAAGTCTGTTAGAATCGTCTTATTGTAGTATAATTTTGCTTTGTTGCTGATAACTTTTTCTCTACTCTTCACTGGCTTTGAAAATTCTAGTGAAAAATAAATCAGCTTTTTTATGGATGCAATTGTTTTTCAGCTATAAACTAAACTGAGAGAAATACAATTACTTTCATGTCTTGCATTAATTTTATCTTGGTTTTCTCTTTATAGTGCATATGCTATTGCAGGAATTAAGTGGAATTAGCTTTTTTAAGCTATCAATATTGTTGATTATTATTTTTCATAATTTCAATAAGAAACATGTAGAGCTTGTGCAAATGCACGTACACATGGAGAAAGCTTAATTTAGCTGTTGAAGAACAACTGTCTAGTCTAAATGCTGTTGTCAGTGCTGCAGGACTAAGGTTAAATATTACCTTCCGGGTATTTCACAGTAGGTATGTATTTACTGTGTGGTTAAGGGTAGCTGAAACTGTGTATACCCTTTAGTCATAGATAAAATGGTTTGAAAATGCAAAAGAATTTAGTATTGTTCTAGGTAAAATAGCCTGGAGTTTGTTGGTTTATTTGTAAATAGAACTTTGAACTGTGACTTTGGCTTAATCAATGTATTCATGAGCCTCAGGCCTCTGTGCTCTTGTGCGTGGCCCCACGTCGCTATTTTTGTGACTGGATGTCAACTTTGAGAAATGTTCTGTCCTTGCAGATGGACTGAGGGTTATGTGCCACATTTGGGATGACTTTCATCAAATTCTCTTTCCCATATGGGTTGTCTTTAAACTGACGTATATTGCAAAGAGGAAACATAACAGTAAAACTTTTAATGTCTTGCAATGACTTAGCTTCATTGTAGCCAAAACAAAATGTATCTTGCAACTTCAAAAATTGACCCCTTGTGATATATCATCATCCAGGGTATGAATTCTCTTATTTATAAAATACTTCTCTTACCTGATCCATTTTCTGCTTGTAGGTAACCTTAACTGTAAAAGTAAGGATGCAAAGATCTGTTGCAATAACCAAAGATTTAGGATATTCAATGATTTAGATGCATTCCTGAAAGGAGACTTTTCTCTTGGAGTATTTTCTTTCCGGAGATAGACTTGTCAAGCGTACCCTGTAGAAACTGTGGGGGCTTGGCAGTGATGAGGGGGTGTTTAGGATAAAAAGCTGGACATTGGGAAAGGCTTTTATTAATTTCTGTATCTGTTTGTAAAGCAAAAATTGAGATTATGACAATGAGTTTATGACAATAGATAATGAAGTATTACTGGATAGGAAAAAGAGCAACGTGGAAACAGCACCTCCTATTAACGATGAGAATGGTGGTCAGATAAATAGCAGAGTGGAAAACAGCTAGAGCTAGTCCTAACAGTGTCATCAGGAACTAGAGTCTGCTTTTTAATTCAAGGGTCCTATGGGACAAAATGGAGGTACATAGTGAATTTGTGAAGAACATATAATATTATGCTACTGAGTAAACCAGCATGTTGGAATAACATCCATAACAGATGTGTTGAAGGTTTTGCATGGTTCAGGGAAGAAAAATATAAGAGAGAAAAGTATGCAAAATCAAGATAAAATATGAGTTGTTTCATTCTAAGTGAGAGGAATTACAGGCAAAAGCATGGCTGTGATTGAAGTTGTCAGTTCTAATAGGACATATCTTGTAGGACATATTTTGCTCCACAGGAGCTGTTAGTGTTGTCAGTTGGGTGGATATGAATGGAGAGAGACTGGAACTTATTTAAGTCAAAAGAGGATAATTATTACAAATGTATATTAAAAGTGTGGGGATGGGGAGGAAAAATGTTCAAAGAGCTCTAAAAATAATGAGAAAAAGGTAATTTCCAGAACAATATAGGATTTAAGAAGAAGATCCTCCGAAGGGTAGAACAAATGGATTGATGAAGAAAATGATTGTATTTTGGAGTAAATTAGTATTTGAGGTGAAATCAGATTTGAAAAAAGTCAAACAGATTTTACAAAGATTATTTTTTTAAAAAATCATGTATATTTTATTCTGTTTTAATGAGAATATAATCAAGGACATTGTTGATCAAGTAGGAAATTGGGTTATCAAACAGAAAGATCTGTGTCATTGTTAAAATTGAAATAATGGGTTTCATAAAACTATGCAATATTTTCTTGGTGACAGGTAACAAGAATTTACATGAAGAACTGGATAGATGATCTGGAGGAAATGATGGAGGAGGAGAAGGACCTGCTGTGAATGTCAGAATGGCTGTGAAAGACCAACAAGACACAACAGTGAAGGGAAGGCAGATGTGACTGTAGAATGTGTCCAGTAAGGTATTTCCACCAGAAAAATATTCATACTATTGCACGAGATTGATGAGATCTCACTCGGGAAGCCATATGGAATCTGAGTCACCCATTCAAGAAAGATGAGGGCTGAGGAGATGCATAGGGCCTAAAAGAGAATGAAAAACATGTAGCAAAAGAAGAAAAGTGCCTGACAGGCTTAGACACAAGAGAGATTGACAGACAATACTATATACATATTAAAAATGTGCCCAGAAGTGTGAATACTACAGAGGTAGAAGACACATGCAAACATGTTTCAGCCAGACTTAGATAAATGTACTCTGAAAATTAGAAGTAGATTTCTAACCATTAAATATGCCAAAGTTTGCAACAGTCTTAAAAAAACCCAGCAGTGAAATAATTGCGAAAATTTTCCTAGTATGAGGTTACACAGCACCTGAAAGATTTTATATTTTGCTAAGTAATTGTCAATTTCTTGTTTTAGGGTTTCTTACAGTATATATTTTTTTGCCTTTTATGAGATATTGCCTAAAAATTAATCTTTTCATGCTTTGAGACTCATTTGCAGGTTCTACAGACAGGCATTTATTCATTAGCCTCTGTGGTGCATTGAAGGTATTTGTCTGTTCTTGCATATTATGAATACAGACATTCATGATGCACTTGTTTACAGCATCAGCACTGAATAGACATCCATGAATTACCAGGTGGTTACATTGTTTTAGGTATGAAAGATCTATGGCATGGTATTCCTGTTTTATTATCTGTTTATATTAAAACACTTAATTTAGTGCCTGGAGGAGTAGACTCTGCAGAAGCAATAAACATCTGTTACTATTGTTAGTCTGAGCATTTTCACTCCATAATGTGCTTGTCATCTGTGGTAGTAGAAAAAGGGAGCATCGTGTAAGTGTCAGCGTTGGAGACCTGGGTGGGGAGAGGGTGACGTACATAGAGCATTAGGTAAGAGTTTCTTTTGCCAGACCTGAAACCATCTTTTCCATGGTAGTTCACACGTAGATAATATGAAAATCAGAATTTTGATAGTCCAGTATCAAAAAAATGAATTTCAGAATAGATATCAGTCTTGCACCCATGTATTTAAAAAAAAATCCCAAAGCAAGACAAACCCACCACCCTCCCCCAAAGCCAGTAGTGAATATTGCTACCTTTGCCAATGTTTTTAATCTTGTAGCTAGATTTCCACTCAGTTTAGACTACTTTCTTTCATAATTTAAGTTTGAAAAGATTGTAAGTGGTTATATTTACCTCAGATAATTGGTTTTCTGTAGATAGGAAAGGTGGAGTTGATGGTGGTTCTTATTGACACAGTTCTTCATCACTTTTTACTATAAGACCTTATATTCAGGTGCTTTCGTAGCTTTAAAATGCCTATGACCTTCCCTCCTTCCCCTCACCACACACAGAGTGTCTTTTAGATATCTTTTCCTGCTATTTCAACTAAAAAAACCTCAGCTGTTTTCTAAACTGAATTAAGGTAAAATTCTTATTATCCATGCTAATAAAATCATATAACCATTTAATCCAAATTATCTCATATCCTCTTCATGATGGTGCAGGGGCATGAGATCAGAGAAACTATCTTTTGCCTGGGATGAGTTTTTCCCATCTTTATGAAATTTGCCTATCAAGTTGCTAGTTTCTAAAAAATCTCATTATATAGACATTTACTAGAAACATATGAAGTTTGGTAGCTCAAGTGTCTGAAAATGCCCTTGGCACTAAACCTTCTCCAGAAAAACAGTTCCTGAGTGAACTGTTGCTGTTATCACTCCTCCCTGCTGCAATTAATTTTCCTGCAGGGATTCAGAGCATGGAGACCTCACAGCCCGAATTCCTCACTAACTCTCTAAATAGCATCTGCAAATGGTACATATGGTGCCAGAACGGTCCATTCCATCCTGACCAGAAAGACTGACCCTGGTTGTTCATGCTATTACCAGTTCTTGGTTACAGCACATGCTGAGACAGTAAAACATGGAGTACCTAGGATGCTGCACTGATACAGAAAACTGAAGTGTCTTCTTGAATATGGACTACACAGAATGCAACAGAGACACATGAAACTAATTTGCTATATAATGTTTAATTAAATTCAAGCTTTCAAGTCCATGTACTCAGAAGTACTTTTCTGACTTTATGAAAACTGAATTTAAGAAGGCTTTCCAGATGGATGGCTGGCAAGATGGAACATTCAGGGTCTAATTTTGCAAGCATTGCATTCCTTTCTTTTTTTTTTTTTAATTTTATTTTTCTTCTGCAAAATGTTTCTAGGGAAAGGAGGGAGGAGAAAAAAGGATCTGTTTGGGCTTTATTTTTTACGTTTTTTTTTTAAGGAAATAATTTTGTGTAAAATTTTAAACACAGTGTGGAACATTGTATGAGTACTTGGAATTTCTAGAAGAGAAACTGTGTCATTTCAGGAAATGAAAGGCCTTTTACTCAACAGAGTGTTTAGATATATCACAAGGATAGGTAATTAAATGGTAAATAGGTGCTCACCAACCACAGAACATGAAGACCTCACCATGGCATACACATGAAAATACTCGTGCATTCAGACTGCCTTTAGTACATACCTTTTCACATTCCATAGTCATCCTTATATGATGGTGTGTCATAACAAATGGGGAGATAACCTCGCTTTTCTGCCTGTTCATCTTTCTTCACTCAAATTATTAAACAGAAAGTGATAAACACCACAATTGCAGTATTGGAGGAAACTGCCTTTGTTGGTTTGGTTTTTTTTTTTTTGACTCCATCACCTCTTTAGGGGTATTTCTAAAGCTCCATTTTCTTCATACATATGAAAAGAATGCAAAACATAAACCCATCTGAATCATATTTTCTAAGCCACTGTTGTCGTCTTTGTTGTTCTCATCTGCTTGGTTTTCAATTTGTCCTTTTAAAATGTCATGTCCCAAACTGAATCCAATCCATCCTGCTGTTGAAACTTGAGCATCGCTGAGCAGAGCAGAAGGATTATTGTTCTGGTTTGACACATGCTGTTACTATTAATGTAATCAAGTGTAGCATCTATGATTTGTCCTTTTTCAGTATCAGCATCTTATATTTGATTCTCAAGATATTGATGATTTAACATACAAAAAAATGTATCTCTCTTTGTGGGAATGTTCCTTGGCCCACGTTTCTCATAAATACTTGCTTTTGGTTCAATAATCACTACCATTGCAATTTTTTGGACTGTAAAAAAATATATTTTAAAAAATGCATATAAAATGCATTAGGAAATGGAAAACTAAGGCAAAATGAGTCTCTGTGGCATGTGATATGCAGAGAGTATGTTACAGATTAAAACAAAGTTTAAATAAAAGGGTAAATAAAATACACTCTGAATGGCTTAATTCAGGAGTAATTTGAAGGTCCCCGCCAGAGAGAGGTGTTTATCCAAAGTACCAGTAGCAGTTTGGAATTACGAGGTGGTTGTAAGTAGCTGCAGAAACCTGAAGAGCAGAGGATCATATAAGAGATCCCAGAAAATAAGGCACAGCTGGGTTAGGTCACGTAGTAGGCAGGTTGCAAGAGAGTTAATTTCAGGTGAAAAGACACTCCATAGAAAAAGCTTAGCAAGTGCTCTTGACTCAGGAAAGCTATGGCCTGGTACTAGGGAAGGTTACTGGGTAAATGCAAGTAACTAGATGCTAAATCCCTCAGCTAACGGAGGTAAATGCTTATCCATTCACTTGAATGGATAAGAATTAGTGCATCTTAGTTTATCAGTTTGATACCTGATGTAGGTGTGTTACAGCCTTTTTTTTTTTTTTTGGTGGCAGATCCCCCAAAGGTAATTTTTTCATTGTTATTTAGTGGATCTGCAGTAAGTTGATTATCAAGGAGAATCCAGATAGCCATGACTGCTGGCATTTTAATCATTCTGATGTACGCAGGATGCTATTGATATTACTTCAGGAAAAATAAACACAGTAATGGTGACATCTGAAACAGAAGGGACAGTAGACACTTAATGGTAGAGTGCAAAAATTTGCTACCAAGATACCTTAGCTACAGATACCACCTCCTGGGTGTTCAAATTGATGTTGAAATAAGTTGAAACCACTACTGTAGATTACTTTGCGTTTTCACTACCAAATGGACATGTAGCCATGCACTCTGATGCAGATGTCAATGATGTGATAAACTGACGCTGCAGTAGGAGGGGGAAAAGCTAAATGAACTTATCTTGCATATTAAATGCTGTATGCCTGCCTGATGGTTGATTCTGTCTCTTACGTTAGAGAAGCAGTCTTAGGAAACCCACATAAGACACTACTGTAACTTACATTGCCATAGTATCTAGGTAACCCAACAGACTCCTGCCGTGGTATACACTGCATACAAGTACTCTCTTGGATTCAAGCTATGTAAATAAAAGTCTACATGTTTTAATTTCTGGAAATCTTCCAGACAGTGATCTTTTTAACTTGACAATAAACCAGATATTTTGCCTTCTTAATATATAACTTGTAAGGACGCAATAGTCTTTTTCTCCCCTGTGACCAGGCTGACCAAATTTTACATCTTCCCAGACAAAAAAACCCCACAGAGCTCTTCAAGTTTCCATTGCCTCTCAGAGCAGACTATATACAATTTTACTAGTTCCTCTGCAGATCAGAGCAAAAAATAAATATTATCTGAGATCCTCTGAGTTCAAAGTGGGAGGTCAAGAATATGTGCTAGGCAGGAGAAGGTAATAAGACAATGAAAATAAGAGATGACCAGTCGTTGACTGTTGATAATGAAAATTGTCTAATGTTTGCTTTAACATGTTTAATCATGTTAAAAGACATGATTAAAGAAAGACATCTGGAATATAATGTAATTAATGCATGGATGCACCCGTACATGCAGCCTTGGATAATATTCTCAGTGTGGTTTGCTTTTATCTTTATAAACTACTTCTACCATCTCTGCAATATTTGCTTGTAAATGCTGAAATTAATTATTCTCATGCCTTAAAAAAAGAAAAAAGAATTCTGTCTCTGAAACAGCCCAACTTTTAGGCAACTGGGATTTGAACCAGATTATCTTTACTTGTTTGATTAGCTTCCTTGGCATCCTTGTACCAGTCCCATGGGCAAAGTGAATGGTGTTTGAGATCCAGCTGTAAAATGCACTGAGCAGCCCCAGTTCCCACTGTGTGCAAAATTCTTATGCTTGTTTTTCAGAATAATCCAGAATGACAGTTCTACAATGGCTCCCCTGTGGGCACTCTCATTCCACACAAGGAATAGTTTTGTATGAACTAAGGGTGTCAATGTTGGGAATTAGTGGAAAACAGACTTGGAATTTATTCCCTCATTTATCTCATAGTGGCTTCTGCAAACAAGCCCATATCATTCCTTATTCCTCACTACTGCAAACTTCTGCAAGAGAAGTCAAGAGAAATTTCTTGAATAAGAACAGGTTAAAATCTCAAAATGTAGATGGTTTCTCTGAGAGTTGTGGGCACTTAGCACCTTGCACCCTTACTTTTTCTTCACATTCAGACAAGTTCTCAGTTCCTGAAAGGTGTCTGAATACTGGATAAAAATGAATGTTCAGTATTTCTGTTGCTGTCAATCTATTAGAGAAAGTGGCTGGCATATGAGGAAGGCCAAATGTTACATTAGCTCATCCTAGCACTATCAAACTTGCCTTACTTTTCATTATAAAAGTAGTGAAGTCAGCTTTTTATGGTAGTTATCAGTGTTATGGAATGAGGGATAAGACATCTACTAAATTCTCTTTTGGACCATTTTCTCTAGGTGAAATTTAGCATAATGATTGCAGCAGAGGAAAAGAATTCTTGAAAGCAAAAACTCCTTATAGCAGTGTGTGCAGTTTAGCCAGGAAGACAGTGTATGTTGACTAGGAAAATGGGAAAACACAGGGGATTTGAGAGCTGTGTTTTGCTCTGTTGTACACTGACATGTAGCACAGTGAAGGTTTGATCCATGAGGTCTTCACTGCAATGGTATGAGCTAGAGTAAAAGCACTGAAAGTACTGAATTACGCAAATACTTAGTTCATGACTAGATGGTACCTGCGTGGTGAAAAATTTCACATATAGGGCTGGGACAACTTTGTTTCTCTCCAGAATCTTTCTCTGAATCCTGTACTCTGAAGAAGCCCAAAAGGGAGAGGAGGGACCCCCATTCTTTACCCTTCTATCTTCTAAGTTTCTCATCACATACCACACTGAGGTGCCTTCCATTAGCTTAGCATTGTATGTTGTGGTATTCCTCTTATTTCATAGCATTTGCCAAGGCGTGTTGCTGATGTGTTTTTCTGGGTCAGTGCTTTGCAGGGGTGTTTCAGTGCACTTTGAGGAGGGCTTATAAAGAAATGCAAGAGAGTTATGTGATAGAAATTGATAGAAGACTTATTTGGTGTTTGGGAGTCCTGTGCAAGCAGCTAAAAAGTCTTTGGAACAGGACCAATCTTTCTGTGAAAGCTTTATTGATTACACAGAGAGAAGTCCATTTTAAACACTTTCATAGCACTGTGTTGCCTGAGGAAGCGAAATCTATTACACTTAGATTATGAACTTTTTGTTTATGAACTCAGCTGTCTTAGTGGACCGCAGGAAAAAAACTAGCATTATTATTTCTTCTGTCTATAAAGCAGAGTTCTTAAAAAAACCTGTATTTTTCCCATGTGTGTACTGCTGCTGTTTTCAAAAACACATGTGACGTGAAGTGGTTTGCCATGTGCTCCAGCTGGACTCAGTGCATGCTGCTGGCTTCTGGAACGTTTTTTCAGGACAGTCTCTTATGTCTCGACCCATGGGGCAACATGTGCACCACACACCTCTAGGGCATAAGATCTGGGCTCTGATCAGTATTTTTGTAATTACTCCAGTTTCTTCAGGCATTTATCTAGCTGTAGTTGATTTAGTTGTATTAGGAGAATGACTGGTATGTATGGTTGAATAAGATGTAAAATAAGCTATCCAAGTAACTGTCACTCATCAGTGTGAATGCTGCTTTATATAAAGAATTTCTGCTTCTATTTGACCTAAGGAAAGATCTAAGCAAGGAAGATGAGGGAGAAGGGAGTGAGTACTTCTCTCTTTTACTTAAGGTGGGTGAATGTTAGGTTACAGTTAAGGATTTGGAAGGATTTGGATTTTTAATTTGAATTTGGAAGGTACATTCCCTTGTAAGGGAAACCTGCAAGAAAAATCCACATCATGGGGAGAAAAATAGATGCTGATGCTAGGGGCTTGGGGAGAGGGGCAGGAAAAGAATAGGGAAGTACGTGGTGAGGGTCAGAGAGAGCACAGGGTCCCAGTTTAAACCAGAAGGGGCTGTGAAGCTGGTGGGTAGTAAGGGTTATCTCTGCATGTGATGTTTGAGATTAATGCCACAGGGACAGAATTAATTCTTGGAGACTAGAAAAGGTGAATTGCATGTGTGTTTCGTCTTCACATATTTTGCCCTATCTCCAGTGATGGGCGTGACATTTGACATCTCATTGAGGTTGAAATGATGTGACTTGTTTGTCCTAGCACAGGGTCTTTTTTCAATTTGTGCTCATCTGATGAATCCAACAGAAGTTGGTACCTGTATGTTTTTTAACTCTCAGGAACTGTACAGTTGATTAAATTTACTCAGAAACAACATCTTCAAACAACACTTTTTTCTTTTTTTTCTTTTTTTTTTTTTTTTTTAGAATGTTCCCTTAAAGGCCCACACCTGTAGAAAAACATTTGAAAAATTGTAGAATCATAGAAAGATGTGTGGTACAAGGAACTTTAAGTATCATCTAGTTCCAAGCCTACTGCCATGGGTAGGGACATCTTCCACTAGACCAGGTTGCTCAAAGCCTCATCCCGCCTGGCCTTGAACACTTCCAGGGATGGGGCATCCACAGCTTCTCTGGGCAACCTGTTCCAGTGCCTCCCCACCCTCTCCAGGAAGAACTTCTTCCTGATATCTAATCTAAACCTCCCCTCTTTCAATTTAAACCCATTACCCCTTGTTCTGTCACTACAGACCCTTGTAAAAAGTCCCCCCCAGCTTCCTTGTAGCCCCTTCAGGCACTGGAAGGTGCTGTAAGGTCTGCCCGGAGCCTTCTCCAGGCTGAACAAGCCCAACTCTCTCAGCCTGATAAAAAGCCTTGCTTAGTTTCACCTGAATCTTATCTTGGAGTTTACAGTTCTTTTCACTCTAACTGACCCTCATTTCTGACTGAGAGAAACAGTGTGCTGTGCACAGCATGTTTTCTCAGTCCTCTTATAACACCTTGCCAGCTTGGCAAGTTTTAATGTCTCCTTGGAAATTGTTTTAGCAACAAAATAGAAAAGGATGTGAGAAAGATTTCTTGCCTGTAATATCAAAAGTTAGAATCTGCTCATTTGTACAGTAGCGCTGGATAGTTACTCTTCTACTAGCGATTTGTCTCATATAAGTTGTGGACAAACACATAGAAAGCCTTGGAAAATGCCTCAAAGCACTTACAGTTCTATCTACTCTTGCTCAGCTGCTCTTTTCAATAAAACTGAGTGGTAGCTTTAGCAACAGAATTAAGGCGGATTATCAGACATTCAAATAGAATAATGTTCTTTCTGAAGAAGATGTGAGGGTTTTTTTGTTTGGTTTTGGTGGTTTTTTTTTTTTCTGAAACAGAATATTATTGTACGAGAGATGTATTGGGGTGTTAAATAATTATAAAATAGAATAGTTATAAAATTAGCAAACTTCCTCCATTTAAGATCTAGACATACCAACTTGCATGAGACATTAGCTGTGTACTTGCATAGTCTTACAGATTATGATAGTCTTGCAGAAGTATGGTTAAAATACAAAGAATTTAAAACATTCCAAAAATAGTATGTTAGGATTCTTTAGCACTTTCTCTTTAAAAAATTTAATTAGGCAAAATTAATCCAAATATTTGCGCTTCAAGTGTAGCAAACTCTATGATTGGATGAGTAGGGAACTGTTTTTTGCTCCAAATGGCTCTATTTAGATGGAATTCTTACCAGCAGAAGCTCAGTGATGAATGTGCACTGGTATCATCATAAAGCAGTAGCCATACTTAAATGTTGAGGAGAATTTCCAGAACCTCTGTATTGGGCAATATGGGAATCATTGATTTTAGGGAAGCATTTTGAATGATAAAAAAAATTACAGTTCTGTCTCACCAAATGGACTGTTTGCTTTCTGGTATAAGTGTATTTGGTGAAACAAATTTTAAGCGCTATGCACAGGACCTGCAGCTCACAAGAGTGGGCTGACTCAGGTGTTTTGAATCTGTCTTTGCACCCTTTGGATTTTGGTTTACTCCTAGTTGTGAAGTACCCCTCACTGTAATTCCGATAGCTACCTTTTCACGAGCACTCTCTGTTCAGAGTGAGACGAGCAATAGAGGGAAGCACTCTAGATAGACTCTGGATGCTGCTGCCTTAGAACATGTTTCCCTATGAGGCAGCCCCTCAAGGCTGACTACCTTCTTTCCACAGGAGAGTAACTGTCAGATGTGTCTTACTACTTTGAAAAAAAACCCTGAAATATAATAGATAATACTATTGAATCCCATTCGGAATCTAGCCCAACTGCTAAGACAGTGAGGCAATTATCACAATGAGCTTCACAGCTTAAGTTTGAAAAAAGAAATTATGTGAACCAGTTCTCTTTCTGTGGATACCCCATTGTTCTTATAGCATGATAGAAGCTGAAGAGAGGTCTCAGATTCACTTTTTAGTACAGCTTCTTCTTTGAAGTTCCTCTCTCTTGTGGTTGTTTGGTTGTGTTTTTTTTTTTTTTATTTTTATGTTTATTAAAGACCACTGAAGCGTTATTCTACTCGTGATCTAAAGGCCACTGAAGTTAATGGAAAAGTACTCTCTGACTTTTGAGTTTTGATTTGCACTGCTTATATTAAGCCATTTATGAAATCATTCCCAGCAGTGCTAGCTGGTAATCTGTGAGCAGTACTATATAGGAATACAGTCAGTTTAGTTTGGAAACACTTAAATACTCATATATTCTGAGCATTGCCATTTCTGTAACTTTCTGCATAAGAAAACACTGCAGTGTCACATTTCTGTGAGCCAACTGTAAATTCTGCTTCTTTACCATTAATTATATTAACTTCCACTACCTCATGTCATTTTGCAAAATAGTCTAAGCTCCAAGAAATCCATATTTCCTTCAGAGTTGTTTTACCTCAATTTAGAAGTTACCAAGTAGTTTATATCTGCTGAAACAGTGCTCTGTGAGTCGAAAATTAAAGAAATGTTTGTGATCTTTAAACAATTTACCTGTGAGGTTTCTGTCTGACAAGGACAGCTGGTGTATCTGTGTTTAAAACTGCACTACCTTAAAGGATGAATGGTATTGACAAGCTTTAAATTGGTCTGTTTGGGTTTAGTGAATTTTAATTAAAAAAGAATTGGAGTCACTGGGAAGGAAGATTACATTAGTGAGAAATCATGTGAGTAATTTACACATACAAATATCAGCCAGAGATTTTCAGTGCAAACTGGACTCTTCAGCTTACATTAGTCAAATTTAACATAACTGACCTTCATCTATCTTTTTTTGCATAATGTTAATCTTCTTTTTAGGCTTGAACAGACCAGAAAATATGTGTTTCTGCACATAAGTATGTGAAAAGTTGATATGGGATAGCTACAGCTTTGAAAATGAGGTAGGTGTGTGCTAACAGGAAATTATAATGGCACAAATTCCTTTTCTGACCCTTTCCTGTTTCTTCTGTAATTTTGTAGAGAAAGCGTGTAGTTTTGAAAAAGAAGTATCCCCATTCCTCCTTAATGCCTGGGATGTAGGAAATAGCCAAAAGGGGTTTTACCCTTTGTCACCTGCTTTCTGCTCCTTGTAATTCAGCTGGCTCATTCATGGAACTGCATGCAATAATCACATGCTCTTGCCCCAAAAATACAGGAGCAGAACGTGGCATGCCCTACAGCCACTCCATGCAGCAGAACTAATTGAACTTTTATTCTATGCAGATGTGAACCTCAAACTTTGGTGATCTAGGAACCAGTGTCTTTGAGATTTTCTCTGTCTTCTCTACAGCCATTTTTATGAAGAAATGCTCTAAAGTATTTACTTTCAGGTGATACTTTTTGTTCTGTTTGTAATATTAGAACATCTGGTTAGAGTTGAGTTTAGTAATTCTAAGCAAGCAGTGGCATATCTGCTGTGATTAAAAAAAAAAACCAAAAAAACCCACAACAGATTCAAGAGATGAAAAGAAGTTACATAAATAGTAAGATAAAAAAAAAAGGTTCTTGGTTTCTCTCTGAAAATTTACTTAACTTTTTGTCTGCACAGACTGTAAAAATAGAACTTACTTTTATCTGCATGTATTATTAGCAATGTGGTGGTAAATCTTGCTTGTCTCCCTCACCTGCCATATCACCACACTCAATTATTTTCAACACGTAGCAGTCTAGATCTTCCAACTGAGTATAAATTTTATGTAACCATGCCAATTTATGCAAACTCTTAAAAAATAATTTCAAAATTAAGTACATGCCTCATTAGTCTGATTTGCAGGAAATGGAGAATTAACAATTATAAATAGAATGCTTTAAATACAGCTTAATTAATTCCACGCGTGAATGCATTAGCTAAATATGGTTCTGCTGTTATAAAAATAATGCTTTAGATAACATAAATGTTTCAGCTTCTCATTTAAATCAGTGTCTTTTTACTTCATCTCCAATATCTTTGGCCTTCTCTCAGTGTCTTCATTCATAGTATCATTTCCTTGCTACTGGGTGTAAGGTGGTCTTTTGAAAATATAGCTCATGATTTTTAATTGTGCACTTGGGGGCGCATTTTCTCAGTTTGACTAAATCTGATTTCTTTTTTTATATTGGGCTTATCTGAGAGTAAGATACATCTTGTAAGAGTCCCTCTTCACCCACAATAAGTAAGATCCATCCCCTGGTCACCCAGGGCATGCTTCCTGGCCTTGGAGGTTGGGTCACAGCTGCAGCTTGCAGCACTAGGACCAGAGACTCTAGTATGTGGAGAGCACAGTGTTTTTATACCAAACACATAGAATGATCAAAAATACGTGCCAAGTTCCCATTTGGGTGGCTGGGTTCAAGGAAGAGAAAACTCTGAGGTCATTTTATTACAGAAGTTGATTCAAATTCACTGCTTACTGCAGGAATTATTGAGGACACTGGCATCTTTAAGACACCTTCATCCTATATAGTTTATTACCTTTTCAAAAGATCTTCCTTGGGATCACAGGTAAAGTAATCTGTGTGAGAAAATTTAAAGTGTGGAGTTTGTTGTTTTCTCTGTCCCAAGGCAGATGCACATTTCCTCAGAACCAACTGCTTGGCTTCTAAATTTCAACTTTGATGTTTCATTTAGAGCATCAAAAACAACCCATTGAATTAAAACAGAACTGACATTCTTGTGCAAACCTGTGGACGAACTAATGACAGGTGCTATTGGCTACCTCTTTGATGATCCCTGGATGTCCATGCCAGCCATAATGTCAGTTTGCTGGCTGGCCTCGTTTGAAGGTTGAGCCAATCTGTGCTTGATAGGGAGGTAGATTTAGCTTGCCTCAGTGTTTCCTCGGTCTGAGGGTATGAACTTATTCAAGTCTGGTTGAAAAATTTTTCTTGTGTTGAATACTTATATAAGCATGTGAAGATGTTCTTTTGTGAAACGACTGTTATTTCTTGCAAGTATTTCAACATTTTGATGATAGCATAGGAGTCACGCAAGAATTCCCTTGTTATATGAAAAAGGAAGAACGTTTACACGCAGAAGGGTTGGTAAGTTGTCTAATTCTGTTTGGTCCAGAAACAGGCCAGGTGAGGATGGCTGCTGGACAAGGAACTGTGTCACAGCCAATTTTTGTTGTGATTTTTACATTTGGTTTTGCTGAAATTAATTTCTCTGTGTCCTTGTTTCTTAGATTTTTTTTTTTTTTCTTGTAGAGTTCTTGCATATCCAACCACTTATGGAGAACTGTCATTATTGTCCTTCATTGTCTTGACTTTTCAATTAAGGTAGTAGGTGGTAAGGACACTCTATCATATCTGCACAATCATCTTCTTTTACCCAGATCACATTAATCTCTCAAGTTTTCTTTATATAATTTATTAACATGTGATTAGAGAAGTAAAACACCAGGGCTATATTTGTCCTTTTAGAAGATACTAGGTATTAAAAGAAAGCCCTCCTGTTAAATGAATTTTTATAATGTAAGCTGGGCGTGAATTCAAAAACACTATTACACTTGGAACAATAATGTGTTAGACTGAAATAACAGAATTAGAGTGGACAATAAATAAAACTCGGGGGGTATACTTTTACTGCCTCAGCAAAATAAATTCCTTATAATCATGGAAATTATCACAATATCACTAATGGAAGGATTTTTCTGGGAAATAGACCAGACTATCTGTCTCATTCCAGCAAATTCAAGCATTATCCATTAGAGTTCAATCAGTGCCATTCCCTTATGTGTTGCAAATTGACATATACAGTTATTGTGATGACAGCATTAGTTAACAATAGCAAACCTCAAAAAGACACCTCCAGAGCAAATCCTTCTCAGTTTATTCATGCCAGTGAAGAATAGCGCTGCTCTTTTCAACAGATGGGTAGGATTTAATGGTGAAGTACAATAAAAAAATACTTAATGAAATATAAGTACATTAAAAAATTAAGAGGACTAATATTGGTCGCTTAATGCCTAGTAACAACTTTTTTATTGAATTACAGTGAAATAAATTTGGCCTTTCTGCACACTGCAGCACGCTGTTTAGCAGAAGAATGTTGTAGTTGACTACAGGGCAAGAACAAGAGAGGCAGAAGTTAAATAAAGAACTGATATAAATAGAGACCTAAACACTATTTCTTGATCAGTCTAAGATATGGGTGTGTTTAAGGTCTGTTTGATAGTTAATTTTAGAGCTTCCTAGTGCCAGAAGGGTCATTTGCTACATTTGGTATTCTATAGTGTTGCACAATTTGAGTCTGTATGGATGCAAATTTTTGGCAAGTCTATTTGACAAATGACCAAGATGCTGGAATATACATTTAAGTCTCTTACATGTGAACAATTAGTTTGTGAAAACAAGAAGGCCTATATGGGTGTATTGAGGTGCTTTTTCACTCAATTCCTGACACAGTCTGAGTTTCTGTAATGTTTCTGGTAAATCATGTCAAGTTAACACTCCTGAAATTGTTTCAGCACTGTTGATATATTCAGTCTCTTAATATTGAAATAAAATGTTACTTCATTTTTGGATCCTACACCTGAGTATCTACTATTTCTTATTTTCAGGATTTGGATGATAGTGGCAAAATGTTAGAAATAGCTAACCTTCAAAATTAATTTTTTTTTTTTTTTAGATTTTGTTTATGGCTTTTATAATGCATTATTTAGGGGGAGAAAAAAGTCCTCTTCCGTTGTCTGTATTTTGAAACAGCTTTGACATAGTGTTTGCAGTCAAGTGCTGGGTATTTGAAGTTATATCTATGGTGTGTATGAACCCCCATTGTTTGTTTCTGATGCTTTTCAAATGTACAGAGCATTAACATCTGATTAATCTACACCTGCATTAGTATTTTCATTAAAGCTGTGTTATAGTTCAACATGTTATCTCACAGATCTGTAAAAGTGTGCTTGCAGAAATGATCTATTGATGGTTGTGATGATTGTAGCATGTGCAGTTCTAGGAAAAAGGTACCATGCTAACTTTTCTTCGATACTGTCTCCACTCGGAATTGATTCTTTGTAGCCAAAAGCCATGCATGAACCTCATGAATGGTCTCACTTTCAGCATTTGGAGGAATCACAGTTCATGTGAGGGAAGATGTTACTAAGTCTCATAGTACTACAGCTTCCTTTTACAATGTAGTCTTTTTAATTACTGACCACAATGTCCAGATGATAGGTACTGGAGATTGGGTTGGACAATTTTGTTTTGGTTTTTAATGTGAGAGAGAAGTGCATTTGAAGCTTTCCCTTAATTGGACTTAGCAGAGTTAACTGTGGCCAGACATTTTCTTGAAAATTCCCTGGAGAGCACACATGCAAAGCTTCTTGTAAATTTTAATTTTAATAGCTATATAATCCTAATAATATTGGCCTGGAGAAATGTATTATGTCCCACAGAGAACCTTTCCGTAAATTGTTTAAGAGTGATTGTAGACATGCACACAACTAATTAACTGTGCCTAATTTGAACTGCAGGAAATAGATCAGGATGTATGTATCTGATTGTTTCTCATGTTTTCAGAAATAATAGGCAAAATACTATTGGTGATGTCCACTGATATTAAATTGCTGTATTTTGCAGCTAAAAATGGAAATTTTGGGAAATAATTTCAATTTCTGTGTTTCCTGTGTTATTCTGTAAGGCTCTTTGCATCTGCACCTCATTCTGAGGACTGCATTTGTACTGAGTCTTACTGGTAATGACCGTGCTAGCCGGGTTTCCATAGCACTCTTGTTTATTTCCCCCCATGTTGGCATCTGTAAGCTCTCAAATACATTTTAAAAACCCAACCAATAATAACATTAAAAAAAAAGAAAAAAACCCCAACAAAACCCCCACAAAAACAGAAACAAAAAGCTAAACAAACAACCCATAAAAAAAAAAACCCACAACAAAACCCACAAATAATTTATGTTCAGAATCTGCAATTCTATTCGTTCCTCTCTGATGATCATTAATTTCATGATCTGGTCTATGTATAATCTCTTAGCCTAGAATCAAGTTTTGAAGTCCTGTCTAGGTGCTGGCAACAAATTCTTCCTACTTTGCAGATTCTGACTTTTGGCTCAGTCTTCTCTGTTGTGATCAGTTGGTACTAGAATTGTGTCTACTTGCTTGTGGGGTTTTTTGGTCATTCACCTTATCCAGGATCGAGATGCTCAGGAGTTATTAATAGCATACACAGTCTTTGAGTCTGTGTGAAGTAATCCCCACCAGCTACATTTTAGAGTATGAGCTGGTATTGTTAGATTCTACTGGAAATTAAGACCCTCCAACTAATCAGTATTCCTACTCAAAATCGATGCCAACTCAGTTGAAGTAAACTGCATAACTGCCTAGGGGGAACAGACATACCAGTGCTACTCCCAAAATTGCAAATCTTGCATGCAGCTACTTAAAAACCTTGAAATGGCCTGATTCTGACTTTAAAAGGGTATGAAGTTAAGCACATCTAATAATAAACAAATACAAAGAACCTTGATGAAGGGAAACTACCATTTTAAATTTTGGCTGAAGCCAAGGTTTAAGATGCTACATAAGATTCATATGGTTCCAATAAGTACAAGTTTCAAACCAACTCACTTTTCTACATGTGCCTGATAGACACAGTTGGGGTTTTTTCTCTGCATCAGAAAGAGCTTGAAATCTCGGTAATGCATTTATTGCTTTAAATCGCCTTCTGAAAACAAAGCCAGTAAAGCATGAATTACTTCACTTGACCTGTAGTAGGAGAGGCCTGTCTGTGTTAGTTACGGCATCTCTGCAGCCTTAGGAGCTGAACTTACATGTACACAGGTGGACTGCAAAAAAAAAAAAAAAAAAAAAAGAATTAATTCAGGCTGTTTTTCACCCAGAAGCCAAAAGGCACGATATCACACAGGTTCTTCATGGAGCTGAACTTTCTTAACCTCTCAAACAGGATGGCTGCAGTCAGGCTGCCTAAGGACTGGACTGTGCTAATGCCTGACTTGTGCTCAGGAACTGGTGTGTAAAGCGCTAATTGGTAGGGGCCAAAATAAGGCCGTGGACATTGCCCCAGTGTAACAGCAGAGGTGACTGTGTGCCAGGGTCTCTGCCCAAGCCCCTGCCCTGGCAGTGTTTGGTTTCCAGTGCAGGTACAGCTGCAGCGTTAAGAAGAAGGGAAAATGTTCCTCCTTGGATTGTAACTCTAAAGCTTTCTTTTCCCTTGATCATAATGATGTCTCTCACCATTAAATGAACTTCTTTTCATGCATTTTCTCACTCCAGATTTGCTGGTGGGGATGGAAAAAAAAAAAAGGTGCTTGTGATGTTTATTCTTTCTTCTGTGAAACAGAAAATTACACCACCCAGCTGCCTTCTAGCAGTTCATTAAACCATACAACTAAGCATTTTTCACAAGGGAAGGATAAATCTTGATTTTTATGTTTTGACAGACTTGTTAGCATGGTTTTCCAGGGAAACTAGACCTGTGCAATCACATGGGAAATGGCAGAGGAGCTGGAGGAAGGGAAGGGAGGGCAGGAGAGATGGAGTCTGTCTGTCTGTGTGACCCTGTTGTTGTGCCACTGGCTTTTCTTTCCCCTCCTGTCAGCTGATAGCTTTGGAAGCTATTAGTTGCTTTCAGGCAGGTTTGATAAAGGATCCAATGACTGTTGTGTTGAGGAGAGCCATTGTTCCCACTCAGGAACCTTTTGGATTAAACAAACACTTCTAAGAGAGATACCTTTTTATTCTTTTACAATTGCAAAGGCCTTAGCCAGACCCTCTTTGACACTGGCATAAGCAACCAGCAGATTAAACTCATAAGAAAGTTGACTTCATTAAGTCATGTGTTAGCAGAACTGTTTCTTTTGTTCTTTTATATGTTTCCTATAGGGAACATGAAATTGCTGAAGTAGCTTTTTCAAATGGAAAACATTCAGCTGTTATACTCTACACAGATATGTACGCATACATACACACAACAGGGAGGGTGGTGGTGGGGGTGGTCTATGAAGAAGCCTTCATAGTTTATAGTTACTAAAATCCCCATTGTTTTCTTGCTTGGTTTTTATTTCTGCAGTGGGTAGATTGGCATTTTAGAAAATGACTGAAACAGCCTAGCTTTTAAAAACATTTTGCGTTGTCTGGTTTGATAGACTTCATATGAAGGTAGAATTATTTTTGTGATAATTAATTATTGTGCTGAGATGCAGCTGAAATTCAGTCCAAATGTCTGAAAGTCCAAGTCACTGTGAACTATATGGAACAGCTTTTTCTTCTCATACATCTACATGCTTTTGTAAACAAAGGAAGAGAAAAATAACTAAGTTTGAAACTGATAGTGTTGGAAATATCCTGGCTTCTCCCCAAACTAGATTCAAATTCAATCAAGTACGTGGTACTTCTTGAAAATGGATAGTGTCAAGATGCAGTGCTCTATACCACGGCTACTCTGCTGTATTTTTAAACCCACTACACTTATTTAAACTGCAAAGATAATACGTAGGAATGGAAAAGAAAGGTAAGCTTCCCAGCCTATGGTTCTCTGTTCTATCCTTGATAAGAAGAAAAACAGAAAAACATGACTCTCGTATATCAGTAAATCTGTGTTTTTTTCTAACTAGTAATCCAACAATATATGTGATTTCTGTCAGAAAAAAATGTTAAATTAATCTTGTTTTCTTTACCTTCTGCAGTTATCAGTCTAGTAGGAGTAGAAGTAGAAAATATTTTTGTAAAATAGCTTTTCATAAGTCATGAGCCTCTTATAGAATGAAAAATGACAAACATCTGTAACCTTAGTTGTGTAGATGACTGGATGGATGGATCTGCATACATGCAAATTAAAAGTTCGTAATATAGCAGAGATACTGCAAATGCTTGTCTGACTCATTGATAGCACTGAAGCTGTGTTTCAAATTGGACATTAAAACAAGGGCATTTTAAGTTGAAAAAACAAAAACGTTAAAACATTCAAAAACACCTATTACATCTAGTTTGTGATAGAAATTATGCTTTTTATTTGATTGAATTCTTACATGCTGTGTCTCATTTCATTTTGCAGTGCTGTAGAGGGATGGTAGGAAAACACTACAATGAGCCTATGAAATTCTGGAATAGCAGAATGTGTGTGGGTTTTGAGACCCACATGCATGTTGGCATGTTGCCGTATTATGCAGTTGCATAGGTCGCTTATACTAGCACTACAGGTGAAGTGAAAAATGATAAAAATCCCTCTCTTACAGACAGAAGACATACTTAACTTCTTTGCTATACTAAGATAGAAGAACATCTCTTGAAGCAAATCAGCTCTCAGTGAAGATTCCCATTTTAAAAATCATGAGCTAAAATTATGAGGGACGCTTGTGTTTTTTCCCAGATGTCATTATGCAATTCCTTGTTTATTTAAATGAATAAATGGACATGAATCACTCTGACATTTAGAATCTATATTCAGAGTAGAGTAGTGCTTAGTTAAGGAAGCCTGAGGCCACACATTAAACAAAGGGAAGAAAACTAAATGCTGACTGGCTGCCCATTTATCTGAGCATTGACCACTTGTGTGGAGAGTTAAACAGAAGTTCTCTTCAGAGAGTTTGTCGTCAGGCAGTTAAATTTGTATTTAGAGCAGATGCACGTGGCCTGCCTACATTTTGAATTTCCCAGTGTTGTAGTGATTATGTTTCCTTTGTGTTTCATACCTAATTAATGCATATTGGAGGGAAGAAGGGTGGGAACTCGCTTGTGTTACTTCACTGCAGTCTGCTATTAATTCTGTACTTCAGGAGAATTAGATGTTATACATCACAAGAAAAAAAGGGACACAGTGCACCTCTGTCTTGCAAAAGACTTCTTTGCAAGGAGAGGTTTAGCTGAAGGATATAATGCTAGTGCAAATTTACTTGCAAAGTAAAAGACTGTGAGCTGCCTTCTGCTAGCACCTGCCACGCTGACACCCGTTTCAAAGCTTTGTGATGTTGTGAGGGTGCCATGGGTGCTCCCTCCTGCCTGCGAGGTTATGAAGGAAAAGTCGCTTCAAGAAACCTTAACAGTGTGACTAGTGTGGTGAGTTTGCTGACCCTTCTGCCAACAGCAGATCTCATGGAATGGTGGTTTTATGATGGAATTACAAGTAAGGCCATACCATAGGATGAAATGGGGTCATAGTTTTGATCCATCATCATCTGCATTCTTTCTAGAGCTGGAAATTATATTTTCACAGCAGTATATCCCTGCACCTAATATAAGAAATTCCTTCCATTCTCATATGAGAAATATGATGTATTCTTTCTGCTCTGTATTGTACCAGTTGGGTATATACCAGACTGAAAACACAGTATCTAGGATTTCTCTCTATAGTGTAGATAAATTGTTAATTTATTGATGTTGTTACTAATTTTCCTCAAGGATGTAAAATTCTCAAATACATTGATAAACATAACAAGAACATGATGCTGCAGATACAAGTAATTTTCAGATGTAAGGCTTCCCAAATGCTGTAAGAATACAAGAGCAGGTTCTGTAATAACTACCTGGCAGCATGGCTGAGATGTTGGCAGATCACCCCTAAGTCACTGAGGAATCATTTGCAAGGTTTTCTTAGTGCTGCTGTGTAAGTCGTCTCCTTCTGATGCTCAAACCTAAACCTTGGGGTATGTATAGCAATATGCAGAGATCACAATTATCTCTAGAATTTGTGGAATTCAGAGCCTGTGCCATTTTAGGATGCAAAGTTATCTGGAGTACATCATTCTACTGTTTAAATATAGTTCGTCAACCTAATCACATCGCTAATGAACTACACGTACATGTGACGGCCTAATCACATTTGGAGGCATCTAAGGGTGACTCTAACATTACCTTAAAAGCACACCAATGATATTTTCTTTTTTTTTTTTTAGTTTTTTACTGTTTCCCATCTTCTTTCATAAGCATGTCACAGCGTGATTTATTAGGATTGGTATGTCTATTAGTGATATGTAGTAACATGTCATTCAGCAAGAAGAAAGAAGATTCATCTTGTTAATATTCCATATTTCATTTGGTTGGCTCAGTGAACCTTTACATATGTATTCATGAGACTGCCTGTAGATGAATGTGGAGGTGGAATTACCAAAGAAACCAAATGCAGAATGTTAAAAATGATCTGTAAAAGGTTTCAAATTCTTCATTTCTGTGACAAGAAATTTCTGTGACAAGAATTATGACTAGAACAGACAAGAATTATAACTAGACTGGAAAATGGCACCAGATAAATTAATTGTAACGATGCTGACTGTAACAATGAAGAAGAAAGGTAGAAATCCTAGTAATTATTTTGAGAACTTCAAGGTCATCATATTTTGGTTGCTTTCAGATGTTACAACATGGAGAATTAAATAATTGTACCAAAACTACATAAACAATGGTTAATTTTATATGATTTTTCCACTGAGGTTCCAATTCTCATTATTAGAGTTGAGCTTTTAAAATGTATTTTTTTTTCTATTAGTTTCCTTTTAAAGACTGTCATGCAAATAGTTTACATTGAACAGTAAGAATTTATTTTCATTCTTTTTTACTCTGTTGTCATTTGAATGACAAAAATCATACCCAAAGTAGAAAATAGTGCAGATGTAATCCATTCTTATGTCACAGTTCTGAAAGAGAAGAAGTAAGGCAACAATTTATATTTTTGACGTGCCTAACTTACTCTTAAGAGTTACTACCTTTTCTTCTCTGTCAAATTCTTGATTGAATCTCACAGTTGTTTAAAAGTAATTCATGTGCAAAACATTGTTGCAGGCATTCAAGATGGTATCCAATCAATTCAGACAAATTTCAAAGCTTTGAATTTTAGGACTTCAGATGCACCATGTTATATGCTCTGGATGCAAGGTGCATTAAAAATATTGAAGTCTTCAAATATGCCACATGTTATGGTCTGGCTGAAGGCTACATACAAAAATTTGAATATACTAATTTTACAAGTTCAAGTTTTCCAATACAGAAGTGTTGCAGGATACAAGGGGTAAAATCCTGTTAAATATATAGGACTTAACACACAGAGGTGTAGATCTTTTGTTGTGTGCCGACTAGAAATAGGAAATCTATCAAACCACTGCTGAAGCTTGAGTTAAAGTAGCATAGAATACATATTTTAGACAATTTTGTATTAAAATGTTTACATTCTTCACCTTAAACTGTAGAAGGCATCTATTGGATTTATCTTGAACTATGTCATTGCAGTCAATTTCACATCAGTCAGTTTTACATGTTTTAACCACTAGCATCATACTGCACCTAATTATTATGGCATGGCAATTGTGTACACATTAGGAAATTTTCCCTGGGGGATATCCTTGTAGGTAGAAAACAAACAAATAAACAAACAAACAAGTAATTTCAACACTATCTGGCACAGGTTTGTAAGCTTAATGTAGGTGAAAGTTATGCCAACAGTGTTTTTCTACACTACTTGGTACAGGACAAGAAGTTAGAAGAGGTGCTGTGATGCTGAATAAGCCTGCACAGAAAAAAGTGGATGTGAGTACAGCCTGTCATGATGTGCTGTGTACAGTAGCAGAAATCCTGCAGAATCTTGGGAGCTCTTAGTTACATAAGCGACAGGATACTGCTACCGTGAACATGCCAACAGGTGCTACTTAGATCTTCTTTCTGCGGTATGTGTACCCAAGTCAAAGAAAGTCTTCTAATGCTTTGTCTTGATCCAAAGTACTAGGTGCAGTGGCAGCTGTGGTTAGTCCCAGACATGGCTGGGACGTGATGTCTCTAGCCTTCCCATCCATGAATAATCCAGTGTGCAAAGAGGAGGGCTCTGCAGGAGAGAGAGTCCTGCATTAGGGTCCTAATGGAGAAGATGGAGCAGATGATGTATGCGTTGCTCAATAACTTAACCTCAGTGCTTCTCATACAGTCTGAAATATTCTTGTTTACGGACATGGAAAACTCAGACTGCTAGAGGTATTGTACATTTTTTTTTAATCTCATAGAGAAAGTTGTTATCTAGCTTTTATTTTCTCACTGTTGAATTATCCTTGGCTGCTGCAGTGCACTATGCTAGGTAGGGCTTCTCTTGCCTGCCACTTTTTTTCCCCACGTAATTCTTGCAAACATTGGATTGCTTCATATGTATTGCACATGAACAGTGACTGTCAATATGCCTTTTCTTAAAGTATATACGAGTTTCCTAACAGGTGATGTTACTGTAGCTGATTTAACATGTAATATATAAAATTTGAGGTCAAGTTTCTCAGAGGCCTTTAGCTTCTCACCAACTTGAAAATTGTTAATTTTCTTCCAGGCTGAAAATATCTCCTTAATCTGTTGCATAAATCCAGTGCCATGCAGTATTATCAAGCTAACACGGCTAAGAAAACAATGAATAATTAGAGGTCTGATATATTTTGTTCAACTCTTCAGACTTGAAAAATATAGGAAAATATTTGATCTTCAAAGAATGCCAAGTGGTAGCAGTCCTAGCTGTAAAATGTGAAGGAAATGTGTTTTCCACACTCATAAACCAGCTAAGAAATTGCTACAGCGGCATTAAGAGAAGGGATGAAATCCTAGCTTCATGAAGTTGGTAAGAATTGTACTTCTTAGTTAAGTGGAGGCAGAATTTCCCTATTTTGTCTTGTATCTCTTTAATCCTAGTTTCTCCATGAGTACTATTTTTAGTGGAATCTTTTTTTGCATTTTCAGTAACACACAGAAGGCATGAATCCTAGCAATTTTTAGGTCAGTTAAATCCTAGTTCATGGCATGTCAGAAATGCCATCAGTAACCAGGGTGTGGAGAACACTTGCTAAAATACATAGACTATGAGAAGAGACTGTATCGGTGGTGAGAGTAGTCTTAATTCTGGAATTGCTTGCTATTTTTGTTTCATCTCAAACTGTGATTCTGCCTTTATATGGTATAGAAGTGGTATGTGCTTGGATATATTTTGCTCATAGTGACTTTGTATGCAATATGTTTCATTGTCAGAAACAAAAAGAGAAGAGAAATGTTAGCATATCTTTGGAAGCTTTGTCTGTAGTCTGAAAGCCAAAGCTGTGCCTTTTCTGGCCTATGCCTCATCAGTCATGAAGATTTTGCAGTGAGAGCTCAGTTTACACCCATGTTGATAAGCCAAAATTGAAACCAGCTCACTTTTCTAGGACTCTATTAGCTTTGCAGTGCTAGCAGGATTTAAAATGAATAACCATTTATTTTACTTACTAGGGAAATCAACCATGTGTATGTATGTACTTTCATAGGTAGTAGTAGCTCAGTTAAATAAAAATGCATTCCATTTAGAGTAGAATTGTGCTTTAATGTTGAGTGAATGCTACTCTGGGGTTGTTGGCTCTTACTTCTCTGTTTCTATACATACATATATTCATCACAGAGACAGGATGGACCAGGGGGCTCCTTCACTTCATATGATACAGCATTTGGTAGTGCATTGATTGTTGCTTAACTTGGCAATGTATGCATAGTGGTACCTACCAGTGGTATTTACAAAATTCCCCTTGCCAGAATGTTTCTTATCATACTTACTTGAATTACCTTATTTGAAACATCTGCTTTCCAGCCATGGGAAATGCTAAGTTAACAATTGTAGTTTTAATCAAAAATATGTTGAAGTAATTCCATTTCGCCAGTATGTATAGTCAGTTGTTCATATTACAAGCAAATATTTAAGGGTGTCTAATTTACAGTCTGTAATATTTAGTCAAGGATATTAAGAAAGTAATATTACATTAGAATTGTGCTGCTCCAATATTAAACTACTGTTATTTCAGTGAGGTTTATCAATGATTACTGTAGGTGTCATTCATTATCTCTCTATCCCATATGTATATTAGCTCATTGCATTTTAATACAACAGGACCATGAATTCTGTTTCCATTAAATCCATGATTCATTCTTTTTGAAATACATGCTTGAGTTTTGGTACCTTCTCAAAAGTTCATTTTATTATCACAGTATTCCAAGTCTATAAAAGCCCAGTTTCAGCAACTGTATGAGTCAGGTCAGGATCTGTGAAGAGGTCCTAATTTCCAAAAGCTTTTTTTCCCCCCACACTGACATTATAAATAGGCACCTCCCTTCCCCTAGTCTTAAAGATCAGTCAGAGAAGTATGAACTGCATCAATTTGCACAGTTCTGATAATCTACTGAAAGAATTAAAGGAAAATATGAAGAGATTTGAATTGATTGTGCACACTCTTGTTATTTGCAGTACAAAGTACTGATTACTGTAGTAATAAATTAAATATTGCAACACTAAAAGTGAAACCTAACCAGATAACTTTGTTTATTCTTCCCATTTGAAAACCATATAGTTTAAATCCTTATTACACATCTTCTGTACTAAAAGTTAAATCAGTTAAGCTAGAGTAACTGAATGTATTGAAGATACATAGTTTAAATAACTAATAGACATAGAATTTTTACCATGTATGTGTCTGTTAACTCTTCTGGGAATCAGATATCAGGTTATTCTGCAATTCTGTTTTTGAAATTTGAATACTGCTAGAGCAATTCTCCACTGATATTCCACTGTACTAACTCTGTAGCTGCAGACTAATTTGATATCAGATCCTTGTTCTTACGGCAAACACAGGGTATGCTTTTAAAACTAAAAAGGGGGCAGTGTGAGGGAAGGCAGATTGTGTGGTGGCAAACTGGTTCAAAGTCAGTCAGCCAATCTCTCTGGCTGTGCTGGAGCAACTTCCATTCTCCTATGCCAGCTAGCATCTTCCTGGTGTGAAAGTTGAAAGCAGGAGGAGGGAAACATCTTACTTCTTCTTATCTCAATAATGTTCCTCTGAGCTTGTCCCTGCAAGGGATCGAAAAGAAGCAAGAGTGTCTACAATCCTTAGTGCTGTTTGCTGGAAAGGAAAAGCAAAGCAGGGGGCTTTGTGCAACCCTGGCAGGAGGGGCAGATTCTCCGTGGGTTGGACCAGCGTTTCAGCCTGCTCTAAGAAATTATTGGGTTGGCAACATGTAAACTGTTAAAAACTCCAGACCATATTGTGCTTGGAGTGTTTGGAATGCAGTTCCAGATCCAGACCTTCCGGACTTCACTCAAACAATTGCTAAATATTCTTTTAGATTATGTTGAAGTCCATCTGAAATTTCTATCCAGGGCATGTTCTGACTTTATCTCTTCAGATAAGCAGAGTTTTGCTTCTGTTCACTACACTGATGATATTTGCCTAGGTTCATCACAGGGAAGCAAGGTTTGGATCCAGCCCATTCTTACTTGGCATGCACATGTAGCTAACATATAGCGCTTTTTAAAGCAGCAACAGCCCCATCAACTGACAGTGCCTTTCATTTTACAGATGAGGAACCTGAGGAGGAGATGCTAGAATAGTGAAAAAGAAAGATGCAAGAATTCAGGCAAGATCCACAAGACAAAGGTAGTTGAAAAAGTTTGTAGTGAGATCTGTCAAAGTACTCAGTACTATTTAATTCCAGACCTCTCAAAATCTCTTTGCTGCTACAGAGACTGTGGAATAAAAGTTTCACAGGTTCTGAAAGCCTGTTTCCAGGCCTGCCCGTATATATTTTGGTGCTCAGCACGCTGGGTCTTTGAGTGTCTTGTGTTCAAGCGCAGTCAGGGTTCCCAATTAAAGACTTCAGCTCTGTGTTACTCACTGCAGGCCTCGTGACCATCTGAGAGCTCTGCTCCTTTTCTGTCGCACTGTGCCACCAACTCAGTTGTTTGGATTCTGTTTAGTGGAAGGATGTTTAAAAGCTAGCTGTGACTCTGAGCAGCGATACCTATATCCCTTGATGGAGTGAATCCCCTTGCACTGTTTTGCTCCTGTCCTTTAAAAAGGAATGGTATTTCCTCAGGCCATCTCGTTTAGGGAGGTAGAAGGAGAGGAGGTCCTCAAGAACCGGTGTCAGAGTGAACGTGTACAAGCGTAGCTCATTTAGGCCTACTGTGTCAGCAGCTGCAAAATCACTGCCCGTTTTTAGGCAACTGAATGTCCATTATTGCCTGTATTGCAGTTGTTTTCACGTAAATAACAGGAACAAATTCACTGTGTCATTGAAGTGACATAAGAGGAGGTTCCAGCATTATCGTAAAATAGCAGTCAAATTAATAACTCTGCCCATGTAAATCAGGATCCCTTTTGGACCCTCACTCCTGATGTACATAGTGGTATTATACTTGCTGAATCTGTCTGTATCTACCTAAACTAATAAACAAAAGCTGATGTATTCTTGTGCGTGCTGTTACACACATAAAGTGTCAGTATTTTAAGTATTGAGGTATCCCAGCTGTCGGTAACTATGAAAATCCAACTCAGTAACATACAGTGCCAGAACAGATACTAAATCAGTTACATCTGAAAAGTACGTTTTTCACAATAACAAATATTTTTTAATATTTTATAGCATCAAATTTACTGCCTCAATTTGGACTATCTATAATACCATTATACATATAACAGCAGGGCTCAAAATATTTTTGTATCTGAACAAATTAAATTTCTTCCATAATGAACATTAAAGATACACTGCTGTATTTTTATTTCTGGAGAAAGTCAAAGGCAAAGAAGTAGAGAAGTGGTTACAATAGGTTGTTTAAAACTGCTCCTGCTATGCAGAATTGGACAGTAAACAAATGAAGTGTTATGGAAAAACAGTTAATAGTCAGTGATTCAAAATTTGGCTTTGCCAAGAACACGAGCCAAAGCAGTTCGTTGCAAAATGTTCACCACTCAAAAATATTCTGCAATATTTTTCTTTAATTATTGCATGAAAAACAGTATGGCAGCTTGTAAACTATATATACACAAAACATCCAAGCTTGCTATTCAGGTTTATGAAGTGGAATCCTCTAGTCACAAGAATTGAACATTGCACCATATTGAATCCGCAGAACGTCATCCCACACGTAGGCTGGTTTCAAACGAGCTACGTCCTCTCGTTTAGAAATTTACGGTCTCAGGAAAGGCAGAAGGCAGCACTCTCTTGGAGGAGGCAGAGGGGAAGGGCACTCAGGAGGGGTCCTTGTTTGATACAGCTTACTGATTACAAATACAGTTTTATTTTTTCTTGGGTTTCTGTCTTTTTTTCCTTTTTTTTTTTTGTGGCAGCCTGCTCAGCATGTTCAACCCAGGCTCTTGACAGTTAACCTGGGTTCTTTCCTTTTCATGTCTCATTGCTGGTAATGGGGACTCCACAGGCTTTATTACACCCCCAACCCTTCTCTATGTGGTTGTCTTCAGATTATGCCATCAGTGACACCTGTGCAACCCTATTACCCTTCAGTAGTGGTGCTGAAGTGTTGTGAGAGGCAGTTTCTGTGTATATAGGAGAGCAAAACTGAGTCCTCGGAGCATTTCCTACTGACAGTGTGGGCTGCCTGACTTAACATGAAGCGGGAAACAAGTGAGCCAGTTTCAGCCTGTGAAATCAGAAAACAGTGCAAACATTTACCTCTAAACTAAGAAATGTTAAATGGAAATCTATAACCTGGGGTTGTCACTACATGGAAATCAATGCAGGATTAATTACCTGATAAGTCCTGAGACTGAGTTAATTTCTGTGTCTGAAGCATTTTATGTTTTATTTATTTATTTATGAAAATCAGAGCACTGTGTGGGCATTTTCAGTAGCTGCCTGAGATTAGGAGCAACTCTCAGGCAGCTCTTGAGTTACGCTTGGGTCAGTTCATCCTGACCAGCCTAAAGTTCAGTACAACATAAATAGGTTCAGAGGCTCATTCCCGTCTACTCCAACTAGTTTCTCCTCGCAGCAGGATGCCTGCCCAGGTAGGTTATGTGTCAGACTGGCCTCTTCTCAGACAGCAGAAGGCAGGTTTTGAGATTGGCTGGCACTCTCCGAGGCTTAGAACTAACTTCTCGAGGGAGGTAAGCCATTTGTTTCAAGTCAAGCTTCAAGGGAATGAAAATAAAAAGCATTAGATCAAAGGGCAATAAATGCTGAAGAGGCTTCTCTGAAAATGACAGCACTGGGCCAGTTCTTGCACGCCTTTGTGCAGTCAAATAAAGCAACAAACAAAATTGCTCCATAACATCTTCCTTGTGCATGCCTTGAGTCTCCTTCTGAAATAATTCTTCCCTGACCCACATGGGCTCTGATAGCTCACATGAGGTGACTCTACGTGAAGGCAGAACTGGCTGAGAGCTGACAGTTTGGTGTCTTTGGTGCTGTCTTCAGCTCCAGTGTCATGAGCTCTGGCAACATCATAGCAGCCTTGGTGAGAAAGCTGCAAGAGCCCAAGCTGTTTCCCTAACCTGACAAGTAAAGTGTTTGCAGACGCAAATAAAAAGAGGACGGTATGAAGCTTGCATGCTCTGTGGATCATTTTTCTCCATTTAGAAGTACAAATATTATTGAATATTTGAATATATTGAATCGAAACTGAAAAACTATCCAGGGAACATATTACGCTCTTTTTTCTCCTGTTACATTAGATGGGAAAAATCCAGCGAGGCTGGAAGGAGTGGGGAAATGAAAGAAGACAGAAGGCCCCTTGCAGGCTTTTGTCACACAGGCTTCCTGAAATTGGCCTCACTTCTGGAAGGGACAAATGGGTTGTAAACATTGGAGGCTGAGTGCTCACAGAGACTCAGGAGCTAGTTTATAGGCACAACTTCTGCTTTGCTGAGTGTACCTCCATGGGAGTCTCTCCAAGAAGTAGCTATTTTTAAGTGAATTCTCTTCTCTGGATTTCCTAGATGGAAATCTAGCCACAGGGAAAAGGTAACCCTTCCAGCCAGTTGTGCCCCAAACACTTCCAAAACTCCAAGAATCTCTTTCTGTATGGAGCTGAACAGCATCTGCTCCTCAGAAGTGATGTGACAGCAGCATTAATTCCTCCTGTTGTAAAGGCAGCAGCTAAATGTGTGCTTCCTTGACGTCAAAAAAGACCTTTGAAACTGGGATGATAAACCACAGGTATGTCTTCAGTATGTTGCAGGCTGCTTTCTGCAGGGTGCTACACCTCCCATTGTAATTGATTTTTCTAGGGTAGGAAAAACTCCTTCTTTATGCCTCTTTTGCTTCTGCCCCTTTTTTGCATCCCTATAGAGTTGGCCATGGCAACCTGTGCCTAGGTGTTCAGCCAAGTCAGATTTGTTATCAATAATTTGCTGAATGTTAGTCTGCTCATGAGTTCTTGGAAGATTTCTCAATGTGCTATGCAGGAGGCAAAATCAGTTTACCTGCTTTTGTTTCATTTGCATGTTTTCCAGTTTCTGATTTTTTTTTTTTTATCCTGTTGCCTT
The DNA here is from genome assembly GCF_000690775.1 of Eurypyga helias. NCBI lineage: Eukaryota > Metazoa > Chordata > Aves > Eurypygiformes > Eurypygidae > Eurypyga > Eurypyga helias. The sequence goes on from NW_010268839.1 coordinate 47,381, forward strand.
ATTTTCAGTAAATAACTCCACATATATTTGTGGTAAATCACAGCTGATGCATTGTGTCACTGCAAAGACATCTATTCTTTTAAATACTTGACAGTGTAACATTTAATAAGCCCATTATCTAGACAATGTAGAAATTTCCAAACTATGAATAAGTCATTAACCTTGAGACACTTGCAGAAGTAGCTTGGGATTTTCAAAATTATTCTGAATTTCTTGTAAAAATCAGTGGTGTTTTTAATCGAACTAATGTTACAACAAATTCGAACTAAATGCCAGTTTCCTGTATCAGTACTCATCCGGAATAGAGGAAAGCAAATAAAACTTTAACAGTTTTTCCTCTTATTCCACCCAATATAGTAGTATGTGTATTTTACACCTACCTTCCTCTCTCTACCTTTCTACATCGCTTTATCTGTGAATATTGGTATCCTTACCTATGCTCTGTTTTTTTTTTAAATACAAAAGAAATGGAATTATTATATATGTTCTTTAGAAATAAGTTACCATGTATTTAGCCTGGATACTAGCATAATACTTCCAATTCATTGAAAATAATGATTATCTATTTACATAGGTAACATGACCAACATAGATCATACATAGACCAACATGCTATTGATCCTTTCTGAAGCAAAAAACACTGCATTTTTCAATAGTATGTACTAGTGTTTCCATTTTTAGTCTAATATTTATACTAGAATTTCAGAAATTGTATATCATTGCTAGGCTGGTCCTGGTCCAGATTAAATGCATGGACTATGAAACAGTTCGATAAGACCATGCTCAGTAGGGGGAGGTAAAAAATACATAAGTTTTCTTTGTGGGATCTCTTTTTTTCCTTTTTTACCCACTTCATTTCAAGAGCCAACCTGGGTAACCTTTTCATCACTTTCTAGTATTTTCTTGGTGTGATCCAGCTCAGTATTGTTGAGAGGACTGAAAAATATGTCTGGAAGCAGAAGCTAGTAGGGAATCCATTATGTCACAAAACACAATCCAGAACCGTCCAGGCGCTTATGTCTGTTTAAGACATACACAGATATTAACTGTCATGCCTATATTCTACTGGTGTTTCTTTTATAAACGGGAAGTGTGCTGGGAGGAAAGGGAATCATTGTTGTCAGTCCTTAATTATGTCACCTATTGTTTGTTCTTCATGTTTTTACAAACACATTTGTCATGTACCTAGTATGTATAATGATATATAATAAAGTAGAATTAAGGAATATATCAATGCTATTTTAAAATAAGATTATTTCCCCCTGACCTAGTAAATTAGATGTTTTCATGTATTGAACTGAATTTGCATTTACAGATTCATAGTTTCCATAGACATCTTTCTGAAAACAGAATTAAGAAATCTCAGTAGTAAGTGTGACAAATGACATATTCTTTGACTGAATGTGTCTTTCAATTAATATAGCAAAGCTTAAAGTATTAACTGTACTCCCAAAACATACCTTCAGAGTGGAACGTAAGTGAAAGAAGCATGACAGTAACTCAGGTAATTTGAGTAACCTAGTTAGTTTGGTGCTCTGATCAAACATGCTACTCCATGAAAAAAATAGTAACTTTTTTTAATGGTCTAAAAGCAAAGTGGAAGTGTGTTAAGATCAGTTGCAGAGGCCTAACCTTGAGTAGTCTTCCATTTTCTTGAATGATAGACTCAAAAAAAAAAAAAAAAGTGCTTTGGAAGCTACAGTTATTCATTAGTTGGAAGGATGGAAGTATATCAGAAGTATCAGGAGGAACTGAGAAGAAAGAGTTTTAAAACCTAGCCTAGGCATATTTCAAAACAAAGGTTTAATTTATAGATGATCAGATCTACTAATTGCATAAAGCTTGAATGTGACAAGGAATTTATTATAAAAATAGTTTCATGAAAACCTGCCTTCACCAGTAGTCTATCACTTCCTTCTGTATTTTGAGTACCAGGTTATCATTAATGGATTTAACTTAGATTCAGTTGAGATCACAACCTGCCTTTCTATTCTGTAAATGCAGTCAGCCTCCCAAGACTCAACTCTTTTAATAAACCACAAATCCAGGATAGTACAGAAGTCCAATTCAGCTAGTAATGTCTATTAAAACCATTGAACCAAGGGTAAGAAAAATGCCTAGCATTGTGGAAAATAGCTATCATCAGCCTGAATAAATGCTTCTCTCTTTACACTTTATCACTTTATTTAATCCTTTGCTATGATGTTTTTGGTTTTGCCTTTTAGGATGACAGCGCGAGAGTCTATTATTGTGTTTCTGATGGGAAAATCAGCACTTCCCCCCCC
>NW_010268839.1:49681-55923 GCF_000690775.1 Eurypyga helias
GCAGATTATGATGTGCTGTTAGTAGCAAAGCATTATCTATACTGTCAGCTAGCTTAATATGGACTGCTTTCTCTGATTAGTGGAAGCTTGCTGCAGCCTTTCCAAAAGCACTGACGAGTTAGAAGGTTAGGTTTAATGTAAAACCACAAGTCACTAAAAGACATACCACTGTATATGTAATTAGGTTGATAAGTATTTCCAGTTAACCTAGCATAGGTTAACTAATTAGTTAAGTGAATATTCTACTGTACTCTGTTCAACATGTACGTATGTTCTACATGTTCAACATGTACGCATGTTCTACATGTATGTATGACCCCACAAAATATAGGACAGTAGTTATCTAACTAGTTTAAGGCTCCTACGTAAATGGATATTAACCTGGAAAATTAATATTTTTCTCTCCATCATAGAGATAAGCGCAGTACTATTTTTTTTTTTAATAAGATTCTGACATGGATGGTATTTACTGCTAAAGGCTTTATTATAATATATGACCATTCATGCATGCATACAAAATTTGAATTAATAGAAGCCATAGACATGAGTCAGCATTATAGATTTATATCTGTTGTAATATAGTGAGAAGGATCCTCTGAGACGAGGGGAAAAAAAAAGATTTATATTCCCATCACTGAAGAAGTGAAGCCCCTCTCAGCAGCACCTGAATACTTTTAAGAATATACAGGAGGACTTCCCATAAATTACCTGGTGAATTTAAAATAAAGGTTATTCAGAGTAATTATGTAGGACAGTCCAATATAGTAGGGTGGGAAATTACCTGAGTCCATTAATTTCATTTGTGTCCTGTCAGAGAAAAATCAATTAGAGGTATACATCAGGGGATTGCACTTTCTCCAGTAAAGGTAGAGCATGTGTAATATCTCCCTCGTATGTGAGTCTGATTTTCCCCAGATCCCTGTGTGGTTAGGGGATTCTACATGAACTGAGCTAACCCCAGCAGCTATCACAGGACTAGCCCTACAATAATCAGCAGGGCTTCTGTGACTCCATTAAGGTACTGTGTGAGTTCCTTACAGACTTCAATGCCTTTACATGCATGACAAATCAAGGGCAGGGAAATGTTAAGAACCCCTTTATAAAGGAGGAGCCATGACACAGAGACTAATGTACACTGTGAAATGGATGGTCTTTAAGGGTAGGGATTCGTGCAGTCTTCTGCCTTCTAAACTGGTATATTCTGTACGAAGCACAGTTTTATTTTACTCAGAGACAAAGTAAGGGGGTAGAAAAGTCCTTCATTTTATTCTTCTGTAGCTTGATCATGTTATACTTGCATGGTCTGGGGAGTCCAAGGTTTCTGTCGTTTCCCTATGCAAGTTTCCAAAACTTGCATCTTGGTCACAGCTAACATCATGCCAGAAGAATGCCCTAGTTGTATTATTACAGATCAGCTTGGACTGTAAAAACTCCCTACTTCACCCTTCAGATCTGTGCTATTCAAGTAGATCATTAAATATTTCCTGATCCAGAGGAAAAATAGCACTATAACTTGCACAGTACACTACATGGGAAGGAAGGGATACGGGGTCGGTTAAATCCCCAAGAACAATTAAGATATGTTCTTTAGATTAAGCATGAATTGAATAATATATATAGGCACCACTACTGGTGTTTGGAGAAGTTGTATTCCAGGTATGCTGGAATTTTGATAACCTGCTACTGTCAAAGTCATAATATATGCCATAACTGAAGTCCTTTTGCCCTGTCTGTTGATGCTTCCACACTCAGACGTTCATATTCATTCTCCATTCATATCAGCTCCAGCATTCCTATTACAGCTGAATATTTGTCAAAAGTCAAGGGGGTCTAATGCTTCTGTTTTCTTCATTGACTACAGTTATATATGACCCTATATGTACCTAGTCTGGGCTTTTTTTCTCTGGCTCAAGTTGGGTTGATGTCAAATGTCAAAATCTTGGAAATATTTGTAAGCTAGTAATTGAGAAAGTTTTGGGTGTTACGTCAACTGTGAAATGTCATTTTGATGCTGACCTTTCTGAAAGTACTATTTTAAAAATACTATTATGAATTTACATCTCTAAGCAAAAAGAAATCCCAAGCCAGGATTTGGAACCTGTCATTTAGAAAATGTCGACATGGGATATTGTGACAGCCATGAAACTTCTTTTCCATTTAAATGAAAAGAAAATGAAAATCAGTCCTTTCCTTCTGAACAGCTTTTTTGGTTTCAGGAAATGAGCAACAGTACAAGTTCCAGCAAAAGGTGCCCAGGAAGCTGTGAAAGTGATACTGGCTGCATTCTGTGGTACTTGGTCCTGAGCTCTGTGGTATCCTGAAGCAACACCTGCATATGCAGAGGGGACGAGCACAGAAGACTGGCACGCGTCCAGATTCTTCACTTCTCTAAAGTGCAGTGGAACAGGTCAAAGTCTGTAAATGAGGTGGACATCCTCCTTTTGTTTAAACAATGAAGATTTAACTAATCTCCTACAGTTCAGATATATGGAAAATTTGAATGTTATAGTTTTGATCTTAGTGAGGATAGGTGCTTGCCACAAATGTGTGGGTTTTCCCCACATGAAAGCTTCTTTCATTTTTTTCCCATTCAGGATCGTGTGTGGTAGGTATGTGGTCACGCCTGCCACACTGTGCTAGCAAGAATCTCTTTTTCTGTGATGTGTGAACTTCTTAACACAGGTAAATCGGTAAATCTAGAACCCCACAATATTACAGTGTGGATCAGTCAGTATGTAATTTTTTACAAGGATCAGTAGAACAGCTTAGCTGTGTCACTGTAGCAGCATTTGACAGTCAGCACTAAAGAAAAGATCAGTTTTGGTTTAATTTGGGTCTGTCTACCTAAAATACTGAGAGCACGATTGGGCTTCTTTTTTTCCTTTTCCAAGCTACCCAAAATTTTTCCATCTGAATTAGTGCAGTGCTCAGCCTGACCTACCTAGAGGATATGGTAGGTTTGGTTTGTCATCGTGGCACTATGGTTCTACTCTCTTTATGGTAGGATAAACCTGAATCTCCCTATGTCTGCAAAATGCTGTGCTAGACAACATGCTTGATAGCTGTAGTTGTGTTGTTTATCTAGCTGTTGTTGGCTTAGTGCACCATGTGATAAATGAGATTGGCTTAGCTTTTACTTTATTAAGCCTCTTTACTATATATATCTTTTATACATATAGGTATTTTTATATTAGATGTATATCTGTCTTTTTCCCAATTTCAAATAACTTGTGGTGGTGGTGAACCAAAATGTTACATCTTGAGAGGAGGATGTGAAAGGATGCTGCTTTTCCCTTTATTTTATTTTCTGTCTACTGTCCCTTGTCTTTGAAATTAGAAAAAGAGAAATCATCTAACATGTCACCAAAACAATATAGTAAACAGGCATTCTATATGTCCAGTAAGAGCTTGAAATGTATGGCGAAACTAACTAAAAGTGTCAGTGATGTCTTCACCAGAAAATGTGTGTAGTTTCAATACATAGCATAATCCGGAGGAAGCCAAACAAGTTCCTACATACATCTGTGGGTAACAGACCCATGTCTCCAGTTCAGGACTGAACAGAGACTGTCGGCAATCTGTTCCAGTTACTACCTGCAAACAAAACCTCTGCAGTTGAAATTTTTCACTGAATCGACAGATTAAGGGCCTTGAGAGTGATATCTGGAGTCTGTAGTTTGCCCCCATACAAATAATAAAAATTATTGTAGTTCCATATACTTTATTAGAGCCATATCAGTTTACATCAACTGTTGAACTTATGTAATTATATTCTTATTATTTATTTATTTATTGATTGATTATTTCTTGCAGTGTATTTCATGTGTTCAAATAAGTTAGTAGAAGGATAACAGACAAGTTAAAAAATAATGCTGTTCTCTGGCCTGCTATTGAAAAATCCCATTAAGACTATAATTGATTTCATAATACATATTTTCTCATCTTAATTCCATTTTCCAAGAGTCTGTAATGGAAAAGTAACTTTTCTGAATGAAAAAATAGGCTTAAGATAGTGGTATGATATGAAGAAACAGCATCCAGATACCCCAGCGGAAAATTCCTTCTGTTCTGAAGCTACAGAGTGGAACTCAGTAAAAAGTAATTGTCTTTCTCACTCTAAAGAACATATCTGTAGGAATTAGTTCAGGTTTTTTCCCTAACTCATGAAGGTTTTTTTGCTTGTTTACTTTAGAAACATTGTACATTTCACATGTCTCACCAAGACATGTGAGATCAAAATATTTCAAACCACACAGAGGGGTAGGGTTTTTTGGGAGGAGTGGTAGTCCACAACATTCAGGCCCACCCACCCCTGAGAAACAGGAATAGTTTTTCCCAGGTTCTTGGAAGATAATGAAGAAATATGCTTCTTTCCTAGATCTTCAAACAAGAAATTGCTTGATGGGGAGTGGGCATTGGATCAGCTTCTTAAATATTTCTAGAAAGGAGTTCCACTTCATGAGAGCTGGCTAGTGTCCTGTCTAGGTTGTTAAGACCATGTGTTCACCAGGTGTTATGCTGCAGCTGCACAGGAGGTGTTTAAAATATTGGTAGCACAAAAGATGGCTCCTTGATGAAACCATTTTGTTCCATCCAGAGCAGTGAGGAATCTTCGCTGCTTGGCCGCAGGCAACAATACAGTGTTTGGATAGAGTAAGAAACATACCAGAGGATCAAATACTTTGTTTTGAAATCCTTAGCAAGGTTAATTTTGTGTTGCCTCATTGTTGACTAAAATGGTCTTCCACACCAAAATTTGATTTAGCTGGGACCCAGATAACAGCTATTTCAGGTAAGTATCTCTTCTCAAGACTGTTTTAGAGTTTGGGGTTTCATTGCTGTTACAGGGGCAATAGCAGAAAACCATGCAGGTTGTTAGATGTTGTGGCAGGTCGTATTGAAATCCTCAAAGACAAATAAGCCATCGGCTGTTTTCACTTTATGTGTTTTGTCTCTGAGATTTTTCTCAGTTACGCTTCTTTGCTAGTGGTTAGCTGGATAACCAGCGCTGGTTTTACTGTGACCTCTGTGTGAATGTTTGAATTGACTTGTGTTGGTTTAGCATGTTCCACTTTTTACCCTGTGTTCTTCTTCAGATTAATTGGTGGCAACTACTGTGCTAAAAAATAGATCATGACATAGCAGACAGCTAATATCACCACACCTTAAAGCTGCATTTTAATTTTCCTACAAGTCTGTCTCCCATTTTAGCAGCAGAATCTTTATCTTCATTACAAGGAAAAAAAAAAGTGTATTTTTAAAGTTGTATTTACATATTCTTGAGAAGAGCAGAATCAACGAAAAAGTGTTTAGGAATTACTGAAGCATCTGATTAACTACAGGCCTTTTTCTCACTTAGTTGCACATTAATCTTGAATCGCTTTTTCTGGTGACTGAAAGCTCTCCATTATTCAGGGGACATTTCCAGCTGTCTCTGTTGGTAGCAGCAAATGACACTCATAGGTCTCTGCTAAGAAGCTGCCTAAATCTGAAAGCAAACGGTGCAGCAGCAACATGACAGAGCCAGAACATCCTTTGGGGCTGTCTAATCCATCACTTGACTGTGAGAGGAATACAGTATTTTCCTAAATTTGTCTCCAGTAAAAGAAATTTGTGTGTAAAATCCCAGTGGGAGAAATCTTGTAACTCACAACACTAGTAGAACTTGACTTTACAGTTACTGCTGATTTACCTTGTTGTAAATAGGGTGGGAATGTATGTGACTTAGTGTCTTGATACAGCAGAGCCTAACATCATCTGTATTATCTTCAGCCAGAGATTAAATGGTGATCATCTAAAAGAAATTCCCTTCCTCTTTCCCCAGTAATATAATTTATATTAAACTGGGGTTTTTTTCCCCTATCTAGCTATCCTGCAACAGGCACAGAATTATAAATATATGACACATGCCCAAGTCTTTATAAGCTTCACTTTGAGGAAGCGTATAAAGAAAGAGGAAATAGGTTTGTCTCTTTTCAGTTAGTGCTCTTCTGTACTCAAGTCTTACATCGGTAAGATCTGAATGAGTCAACTGTCTGCCTGAGCCACATATAGAAAGAGCAAGTCTGAAGGTACAAAAAAGGGGAAGGAGTGGAAATAACCCCCACTCCCCTAGTCTGGGGCAGCTGCTGTATGACAGAGTTGGTGTTTCCCCATCAGTGTGTCCCCTGTTGTAATTGTTGGGGCAGGATGAGAAGCCGCATTGCAAACTCGGCTGAGTAAGAGCGCTGTGACTCATTCCT
>NW_010268839.1:55954-62826 GCF_000690775.1 Eurypyga helias
GTTTTAACCAGCTCCAGGCAGAATTGGATTAAGCCAGGCAGAGTGCAGTTGCTATAGCTGCTGCATGCTAGGGGCTCTTCTCTCTCTTCCTGGTATTTGTAATGCTTGTGCTGCACAGAGACAAAACACTGCTTCTGTAGCCCAGCCTAGAGGGTGGAATGACATTGCCCTGGTGGGATTTGCTGGGGAAGGGCCAGAAGGCTGTGATGCACCTGGGCGCTCCCATTTTGGAAAATCACGCAAGGTAGCCCTGCAGCTGCTTGGGCATCCATTGATTACAAGGACAACAGCTCCATCTTTGGGACTATGCGTGCAGGTAGAGCTTGGCTTGAGAAGTGGTAAATGCTCCATAGACACCTGACAGGTGCGCTGCAGCATGCCTGGGGTGGGTGACGCTCTGCACATGCTGGGGCACAGAAGAGGGCACAAGAAGTTGGGTCCCAATTTCTTGAGCATTTTCCCTCTCCCTTTCTGGGCTGCCCCACACCATGCCTGGCACAAGTGTGGAGAGATGAAGACAGCAGGGAATCACCCTGCCAGGCAAGGAACAGGTCCTAGCACTGCTAGGAGCACTGGGAAGAGACCTTGGCAGAGAAACCAGAGCTGGCTCCTGAAATTTGCTTGAGGCAGGAAACCTCTGCAACTGTTGAGCTTCCTCACTGTGGTCCAGAGTGGGAAGGTCTAAGCACAGCCCCTGGGAAGACTGTGGCAGAGGCGTGCCTTAAGTAAATGAATAATTCCTGACAAATCTTTCCAAGGTTAGCATGCTGATTTTGGCCGGCGTAGAGTTAATTTGCTGCTCAGTAGCTAACGTGGGCTATGTTTGGATTTGCACTGACAGCAGTGTTGGTAACACAGGGATGCTTTTGTTATTACTGAGCAGTCCTTACACAGGGTCAAGGCCTTCTCTGCTCCTCACCCCACCCACCCCACCAGCGAATAGGCTGGGGGGGAGTGGGGTGGGCAAAGAAGTTTGCAGGGGACAAAGCCGGGACAGCGGACCCCAGCTGACCAACGTGATATTCCATACTGTATGACGTCGTACTCAGCATATAATTTGGGAAGAAGAAGGAATGGGGGAAATGTTCAGAGTTATGGTATTTCTCACCATATAACCATGTTATGCCTGATGGAGCCCTGCTTTCCTGAACATGGCTGATCGATCATATGCCTGCCGATGGGAAGCAATGAATGATTGATTTTCGTACGAACAGTGAGAATAATTTGCTCAATGGAAAGTTAATGGGGTTTCCATTGCATCCGTATAACAGGTCAGGTGTTAAGGATTGTTATATTAACCACTTATCTACTTGACTTCATATAACCAAAGCTTCTGACATTGTAATGAGAGCACTGGCTGGTAAAGACTGGACAATATTACAATTCAGTCATTCCACACATAAACAAATCCTGTTAGACTGATAAAAATCTTGAGTCAGCTCCCGGAAGGAACTTTATTTGCGTGCTAGGATTTGTTTGGCAGTAATTAAAACTTTTGGCTTCACAAGTTAATCTTCATAGTTGCCATCTCTTCTCTGTCACAGAAAAGGCTTGGCTCACCAGGTCCTTGGATAGGTACATTCCAATTGATGGAGGTGGTATCTGTGTTGAGGCAGGGGGAACAAGAATGTACGACCTGGCTGTGCAGGTAATTGTGTGAACATGTGTAGTTTTATTTACCAGGGTTTACCAAGGTAATTATTTTTTGCTGCATTTATTATGGTGCCCAGCAACAATACACATTGTCATTGTGTTTATGAACTTCTAATTATAAATGTGTACTGAGATACAGGAAAATGATCAAGTGTTCAGCTGAAGATATGTCTCTTTACACTAGTTAAAGCCTGAGCTGTGTTTACCTAGCTAAATCTAAACTTAAAAGCAGTACATTTCTTTGCAATTATTTTTAACGTATATACCAGTTAATTATTGAAAAATCTAGTGTTAAATATAATTCTGTATCCTTATTATCATCAACATAAATTCATTATTTACACCTGCTTCCAGCAAAATCAACTTAAATTTTGTTTCTTATTTCACTGAGACAAGATTGAAACAATCCATATTGATGTGGGAAATGAAGGTAGCTGAATTTTTGAATGTAATTGAACATGTGTAATAAAACATAATACCATCATTCATCTTAATAGGCATGATAAAAAAATAGTTTTAATACAGCCTACAAGTAATACAAATGAATTAAAGTAATTAATATAAAAATATTTTAAAAGTCATGATTATAACTTAAGAATAAATGCTATGCCCAATTTTAATAAGATAATGACAGTTTAATTAGCTTTAAAAATTTACATAATTTACAGGAATGTTGTATTAGCTTTGAGGCGACATTTTCTATTTTATTCAGATTTAAATTGTCTAAGTAGGCCATTTGAAATGCTCATATTGTATATTAAAATTAACTATTCTGGAATCAATTCTTCAACTGCTCCTGAGAGTTATCCTTATTCACACAAGAAGTCCTGTTGACTAATGGCATTTCTCAGGCATAATCAGATGACAGTGGGACAAGTGTAAGAATTACTCATGTGAAAAATACCAACTCCATCATACTTTGTTAAAATATTTGCAGATAATGGTTCTTTTCATGGAACTAGTTGTTTCAATGTTCAGTGCTGTACAGCAGGCAAAGTCTTTTGTGACCTCAGAGGATGATGAGTTTCTTCCCTGACACATGATAGGAATTAAACAAAGTGCTGTAGAGACAGTATGAAGGTGTGGTGCTGGTATAGGAAGGACACAGTTATTGTTTTACCTAGATAAATCAACATAATCCTTTTAAGTGAGTGCATCAGGTGTATTTGTGACTCCAGACCAATAAAAGGCCTTCTTCTACCTTTTAGCCACCTTGTTTTTTTTAAGACGTTTGCTCTTGAGAAAGTGGATAACTTTAAGGAAAATATCAGTGTAACTATTGCCATGGAGTCCCACCGATAGGTGCATCTTCTCAAATACAGCTTTGCCCATTAAGGTAGGGTTTCATTTTTGGGGATTTTGAAGACATCACCTAATATTTTTCTTGGGGGTATAGGACTGTTTAGAATAACTTTTTAAGATCTCAGCCAGATTAGATAATATGTGCAAGGTTCTGCACTTGGATCCGGGCAGTCCCATGGGCTAAGGCTCTACGAGGAAGGGTGATGCAAGAGAGCTGGTTAATATTCAAACACCACTTCCTCCAAGCTCAGGCTCAGTGCATCCCTGTGAGTAAGAAATCAGACAAAGGAGGCAGGAGACCTACATGGATGAGCAAGCAGCTTCTAGAAAAACCTAAATGGAAGAAGGAAGTTTACCAAATCTGGAAAAAAGGATTGGCCACTTGGGAGTAATACAGGAATTTTGTCAGAGTACACAGGGATGCAGTGAGGAAGCCTAGGGCCCACTTGGCATTAAACCTGACAGGGGTTGTCAGGGACAATAAGAAGGCCGCCTTCAAGCGCATCAGTAGCAAAAGGAAGACGATGGAAAATGTGGGCTCGCTGCCAAATGAAGTAGGTGCCCTGGTGACGGAGGATGCAGAGAAGGTGGAGTTGCTGAATGCCTTTTTGCTTCAGTCTTTACTGCTAAGGCCAGCCCTCAGGAATCACAGACACTGGAGGTAAGAGAGGGAGCCTGGAGAAAGGAAGACCCTCCTTTTGTCAAGGAGGGTTGGGTTAGAGAACATCTAGATAAACTTAAAGTATTGCAACCAACAGTATTCAAACCAAATTCACTTGTTCAAACTGAATTATGACAAAGTTCTTTCTAAGATAGTGGACTGTATGTATAGAGCTTCTGGGGGACAATTTAGAGCTGGCTGAATCCAGTGCTACTGCACTGTCCCTCCCACACTAGCAGAACTCCTGGTAAATCATTCCTGGTGACACCAGAGGATGTTCTCAGATACACTAGATGCTGACTCCATAGGCACTGAGCATAAGGATCACTCTCCTCAACTCCCCCAGGCAGTGGAAAGATGGTAATCTAGTTCAGTATATTAGAGATTTCACCCTTCACTTTCATGCAAGCGTTATTCTTACTGCATTGTCTTAAACAGGTAATTTTTTTTTAGTTTGTCTTTTCAGAGGAGCGGGAAATGTAGCAAACACACCTATGCCAAAGTGAAGAAAATTAATTCAGTGATGAGGATAAAACGTGTAGGAACATGAAACATTACGATAATTTTTTTTGTTTTCTTTCTTATGATAGTGTCCTTTCTGAACGGTATGTGTTTGTATGCACTTTTTTGGCCTCAACTCAGAACAACAGTGGAAAGCAAAGAGTACATGGTTGGCCAAAACTGCAGCTTTATGGTGTAAGTGCTATCATGATGTTAGTTCTGGTCATCAATACCTGAGATAACTATGCAATTAGCCAATTCAGTAATTTATAACTATTTTCATTGCAGATCTCTAAAAACACATAGTTTGCTCGCAGAGTTCTCTCTAGCAAATTTTAGTCTCTTGATAAATATGATTTTTTTCTATAATCAAAGTCTTTCATGGGACTCCAAAATCAACCCATGGACATCAAAGGGTATGTGGACCACAGACTGAAAAACAGTGGTACAACTGAAGTAATACACCAGTTAATTTCAGTACAACTGGTATTCCTAAATTGCATGGCAACATTTTGATAAAGTTATAGAGGACCTAAATATTGATAGAGCCATAGATTTTATTACATATTTCTAATGTTTTCTCGTTTTTCTTTCCATGCTTTCTTGCAACTGTCTCTTTGAATCTCTCCTCATCATGCATATTATCCTACTTGTGTCATTGTTTTCTATGACTCATTAAAAGATACATATATTTGAAATATATGAAAATGAAATGAAAATTCTCTTGAGCATTTAAAAATCATCATCCAGTTTTTTGAAAAGGATTCCTTGGGATTTACAAGAAGTACTTGTTAAAATATGTCAGCTACTTATCCTGTAATTTATTAACAGATAATCCTCATCAATAAGAGAGATGGAAATGTTTCCTAAGGCAATTTTGTTGCCTTTGTAATAGATCAGATTTGTACAATACAGTACATAATTCAAAAGAATATTTGAAGAGTGAAGCCATAGATCCTCTTAAAGGACTGTTTGTTCTCCCTAAGTCTGGATTAAAATAGAATACTATCTCCTATCCTACTATACCGATATCTGGAATACATTACTTTTTTTAAGAGCAACTTGCTGACTAATCCCATTTGCTCAGTCTTCATAGTTGATCATGAAAAAAATTGTTTTGTTTTTATTATTTGCTTTTTTATTATTTGCTAATTGTGTAGCTTTGTTTACTTAAATAGCACAATCTTTCATTCACTATGAAAAAAATAACATTTGGGTTGAGTTATTCCATTGAAGGGCAGTTACAATGTTAAAAAATTGGAAGTTTATTTATATTCACAGTCTTGGTGTGAAGGGTTTGAAAGAAGGCAGCACTTTTTTAGCAGCTGAAGTCAGAATACTGTCACGGAATTCCTAGGGAGTTAATGTATTCTTTTAAAACACATTTTTGTCAATTATCCCTTCAAGCAGGAAAAGAGGGGTGTTTGTAATAAAATTAAACTGACATTGTGGGTCTATGTGAAGAAATACCAAAGTCATAATATAGTGCCTTGTAAGCAGGCCAAAACTTTTTATTAATACATGACTTTATTTTTTTTTTAAACCAGGATGGAATATCTCTGATGAGAGATGGAATGACTTTTTGTCACCTAAATTAATTTGCCCCAGTGTTTTGTGAATCATTTCATGCCACAAATAATTGATCAAGAGACTGAAGCAGAAATGAACAATTCAGACTGTGATTTAGAGGGAATTAATTCTTAATTAAGTTGGCTTACTTTGGATTTTCATCTTTAGGGAGAATAGGCTGCTAAGTATTCACAATACCATCACTTATTTTAATATTAGGAAAAGCCTTCATAAGAGATTAAGGCACTCTTCACATTAAGGAGTTCAGGATGAAGTACCTGAATTTAAAACTAAGAACCAGAACTTGTGTCAGTACGAAGGGGTCTGGTGTCATCTACTAAGTGAGCTTCAGATTTTCCCAAGAAGTGAGGCGAAATGGCAAGTTCGGAATCCTGTGTTTGCAAAGGAAGCAGACAGTTAATCCAGAAGTCTTTTCATGTTGATCTTCCCTCCTGTGTATTTCTCTGATACGGCTTCTATCAAGAATTTCCAGTAAGAAAAATACCGTCCCTTCTTTGTCATCTAATTGTAGTGTTTTATGAGTTCTTATGTATAAGAATACTGACTCTTATTTCTGAATATTTCTAGAACTGTATATATTGTTTCAAAAGTTCTGCTTCCTTAGCTCTTTTGGTCCTTTTCTTCTCTGTTGTTATTTGTACTGTCTTTCTGTGTTATTTGTTTGCAAATGGATATGTGTTTTCACATTGCTTTAACAAAGTTTGGAAACTGCATTACTCTAGCAGTTAGTATGAGAGGAAATGTCATTATTTATTTCTAGGGACTGAATCATTAATAACAGTCATGCTCTATAATGAAGTAGGTGCTATATATATATAGGTAGGAAACTTAAATTCAAAATAACTATTTGAATCATAAGTCAAAATATTTTGTCTGAGTTACTTGGATTGTGACAGACCATGATGAAGAAGCTATTTTAAGGTTTTTCAGAGAAATAAATGTTGAGATGGCTTCCAAATAGGTACTTCAAAATTGTGTAGGTGTTCAACTTCCACCGTTTCGAAGTCTGGCTCTTAATTTCTCATGGTACAAAACCTGAGTTTTGCTTGGCATTTTATTAAAAGCAAATAAAATTGTAAGCTGAGATGATTGTAATAGCTAAAAGCAATATTTCCTATTTTTAAAATGCAGGCTTTTTTTCCTGAAAAGCAATTTAAAATTTTTG
>NW_010268839.1:62853-66572 GCF_000690775.1 Eurypyga helias
TCTTCATAAATGAAAAGGTTATCATAGGAAATCATGAAGGAGCACTGTATTTTAAAATGCTGAATTCTAAGCTGTTCTATTTTGTGAATCTAAAGAGATGAGAGACATTCGTTAGTTACTTTAAAAGTGCCTTAGGCACTAATTAGAAACAACTTAAAATGGGGTATAAAGAGAGAGAGAGATGTCGTATGTTATGGCAACACTTGTAATTGGGTTTCCATATCCATGTCATTGATACATTTGAAATGCTTTGCAGGAATCTTTTAAAGGATTTGGGATAGAACTATGAGTTGCAAGATACAGTATGTAGAAAATGCTATTAAACAAGGACATGGCAAACACAAATATAGAAATGTTGGTGGAAAGACTAGATATGAGTGCCTCGCAACACACATCTTGGTGACAACTCACGTACTTTGGCATGAAAATGCATTTGCTAGGAAATAACAGTAAAGAAAAAATTGATTGCACGTCTAATGTGGAAGGCATCCTTGGTAATAGTAATGTTTCAGATTCATTCAAAGTGGGTAATACAAGAAGGTAAATTGGTGGATAGCAGCAGCTCAGTTTCAGTGGAAAGAAT
Source organism: Eurypyga helias (assembly GCF_000690775.1). NCBI lineage: Eukaryota > Metazoa > Chordata > Aves > Eurypygiformes > Eurypygidae > Eurypyga > Eurypyga helias. Next base: position 63,437 of record NW_010268839.1, read on the forward strand.
TAACAATTAGATTAATTCCAAAGGATAATAAATCTGATGTGAATCTCCCCTGCTATAAGGCTTAACTTCTGGTTTTTTTGTGAAGTCTCACAGTATATTGCATAATCTCTCTGTTACATGAACTGTGAGTTAGAAGCCACCAGAAACCAGAGCAGAAGTATACAGGTAGCTAGTTTGGCAGGTGTCTGCAAAGGTAGAGAACAGTATTTATTTGGGGTATGCAGGTGTTCCACATTTGGGACATTTCTGTTTTGCTCACTGAGATTGAGCCCATGTGATTTTTCTGTAACAGTAAAATTTTGACTAGTTTTAAGTATAAGCATGCCAACAATTCTTTATTTAAGCATTGAGAGGAGTACAATTTAAAAGTATGGATAAAATACATCAGAAGGGATAATGTTTTTAAATTGAAAGAGCATGGATTCACATTGGCTATCAGGAAGAAGTTCTTCACGGAGAGGTTGGTGAGACACTGGGACGGGTTGCCCAGAGAAGCTGTGGATGCCCCATCCCTGGAAGTGTTCAAGGCCAGGCTGGATGAGGTTTTGAGCAACCTGGTCTAGTGGAGGGTGTCTCTGCCTATAGCAGGGGGGTTGGAACTAGATGGTCCCTTCCAACCCAAACCATTCCATGATTCTGTGGTAATGACCTTCCTAATTTCTGGTTACTGATGGATCTTTCTGTGACTGTTGAATCTAATAAGGCTGTGTAATTGAAGTAGAATTGAATTAGAATAACAGGTCTTCAACAAAAAATTCAGGCTCTTAAGGAGTTGTAATACCTCTTTATTCCTATCAAGAACTAGAAAAAGGTAGGTGAATCCAAGAGATACCTTGGTTCATCCATCTGAATGGAATTTCCAGCTAATTGATCTGTTTCAGCCTTCCATATATTGCCAAATGTGGCAAGAAATATTAAGTCATGCAGAATGTGCTGAGAGCCTGTGGATTTGGCACATTTGTATCAGACTGTGCGCTGAACATCCAACCATATAATAATTCCAAACAGGTGTTTTTTTTCCTTTACATTTATTTCAGATTTGGAGATGGTCATGTTTTAAAGATATCACTCTTTCAAAAACTGAGTCTTTGTTCTACCACTGGAACACTGTAAAATCTGTTGCCTTTTTATATGTCTTGATAAGATTATTGGGATGCTGTTCTCTAGTATATTTCAAAATTACTGTTTCTACCTGACAATTTGATATGTTTTAGTATGTTCCTTGATTAATTGCCTAAAGTGTTTGCAGAACTCAGGAAATGAAGCATTGTGGTGAGTGCTCATGATTTTATTGCAATGGTTGTGAAGTCATGTAATTAGATTAATTTCTGCTATTATGTTTTTAGCCCTTGCAGCTATGGAGAAAAGGCAGGAAATGTGATTCAGAAGACTGACAGGAATAGAAGGCATCAGGAAGACCCAAAATACACACACCCCTCATGATTTTAAGACAGTCTTATAATTTCTTAGGGTCTAGCTTGTAATTTGTTAGACAGCAGGCAGTTTTGCTGAAGATACAAAACCAAGTCTAACACAGGAGGTGGTTTGCTTCTTCATGTGCATTAGGGTTAGTGTGACCAAATATATTTCTCTAATGGAGTGCTATTAAATGATTTAGCAAATGTATGTTTTAAAATTTTTGGAAAACAAATTCCACTCGTGGCTTTTTTTTTTAAAGATTAGTTGGTCATGAGGCAGAAAAAAAGAAGAAAGTTAAAAAAAAAGAAAATTGAAAGTAGAGAAGACCCTACCCTTGAAAATAGGAAAGTGAGCTATGTTATCTTTGGTGTTCTTCTTTTTGCAGTCCGTGCATGTTGCCCTCTTGACTGACAAAGTTTTTGTATTACCCTTGGAGTGTATCCATTCATTAGTGATTCCAGACAGAGGTCATTTAGCTTTTAATTAAAATACAATTTTCAGGTTTTTTAGCATGTTAATGAAACAGCAAAAATGAATTCATTGAAAGAGGATCAGATATCTAGGCCTTACAGCAGTGAAAGTTAGAGCCTCATTAGTTGCTAATTATGCAGAACATAGTATATAAATAGAGCTGTTATGGCATTAAAAAAAGCCTCAGTGCATTACCTAATGACATAAAATGTTTACAGTCTGTTCTGAGTATGGTATAATGTCTTGCTGAAGTAATTAATGGCATATTTAACAGTGACACAACTGGAATCACAATTGCTTTGCAGGTACAAGTTGAGGGCAAGGGAATGTATAAAAGTATTTGAGGAACAGATTATTTGTCCACTAATAAATATGAGAGTATCAGAAGATACAGGAGGAAGGCATGATTTATGCATTAGGTGGGATAATGTGTCTTTCTGACAAGAACGGAGTACGCTGGACATTATTTTCAGGTTTTCCAAAAGCAAGCAGTGAAATGCCAGAAGTCCAAACTGACGCTTCCAAAAAAGGCTGATTATTTGAGATATCCAAGGCCCATCTTCTGACAACTATGAAGGTGGAAAGTATTTTGGAAGCTTGCTTTTTGATAAGCAAAGTAAGCAAAACCAATAGTACATACAAATTGAAAAAGAAGTTATTGTTTGACTCTAAGGACCCACGTAATCAGACACACTCAAAATAATACTTTAATAGCAAGTTAAGTAATTTTTTAAATAAACTAAAGCATAAGCATGATTTTTTGCCTGTATATGTAAGGAGAGGTAAGAACTGCATATGTAGTTTAGCAACTCATCACTATTATCAATAATAATACACAGCACTGTTCTTCCATAACATGATGCTTCATGCTAAGAGTAAAGCTGTAAGTGGCAATAATTAACCATAGCTGTGTAGGTACAGTATGGTGAAAAACAGTCACAGTATCACAGCAGTAGTGGTAGCGGAATGGATAAAGGAGAATACTACATCTGGGGAAACATACTGGCTATGGAGTCTGTCTAGCACATCAGAGGTAATTTGGATAGAAGTAGAAAAAATCATCATGAAAAGCTGGAAAGGGTGAGATGGGAGATGTTTATGCAAATAAGAAAGGACTGTAAAATGATCTGCGCATTAGTCATGATGATTCCAATTACCGTTGTATTGACTAGGAACCACAGAGCCACAAAATCAATTAGATGTTTAAAAATACAAAAAGGTATTTCCTTGCTCAATTGGTTCAGCA
>NW_010268839.1:66603-72116 GCF_000690775.1 Eurypyga helias
TCAACAGGTTTAGAGTTTGTTCTGGGAAATTATTTTGGTACGATGACCAAGTTAGAGACTGATTAATGTTTAGCTGGGGGTAGGAGAATTGCAATGATTTTGCTGTGAATTCAATGCTTTAGTTTTTTTAGTCATGATGCTTGGTGAAATAACATAGAATTAGGTTTTCCATCATTATTCTTTGCTTCTGCATTAGCACTGTTGCATGCATTAATGACATTATTAGCTCTAGTGGAAGAGTTAATGACATCCAAGTTTGTGTTACGGCAGGTAGGAAAAGAAGTTAATTAATTAATTGTGGTGAGGGTTCATTAGTGAAAATAACTTTTTATTCATAAAGAGGTCTAGGAAGGCCAGAGCTGAAGGCATAAGAAATCTGTTACACATATAATGGGTACAGCTAAATAAATGTCAATGCCAACATTGCTGAGAACCTACCAATTTGCCCAATTCCTAATGGACAAGGACATTTGTGTCTGTGCATATATGCGTTAATCATTTTCACTGATTGCTGAGCCCAGATTTTTTTATTACTGTGGTCAGCATGAATGCCAAGTTCCAGTTACGATGATGCTCTCTCTAAATAATTGAGTTAGTATACATTTGCTGAAGAATCTTGACTTTTATAAAATCAATCATATGTGAAACACAAGAATGGTCAATTATATACGACATTATATGCCCATAAAATCTGTAGCACAGTTCCACAACAGGTTTTCTGTGTTGAGAACACTAAAAGATGTACTTTACAAAATGCTTTGATACTTTGCCAAAGAATTTTCTTCTTGCTATATGGCTATGTAGAGGTTATTTTGGCTTGCTGTGAATCTAGCACAGACTAGCTAACCTTTTGTGACTGCCTTTGTCACACTATTACCTCCAGTAAGATAGCACAGTCTATCTGTGTAAATAAGTAAACTGATTTTCATGTACTGTACAGAAAGGGAATGGTGTACTGTGTTGAACAGCTCATGCACTAGAAGTCTGTAATTTTAGTCCAACTTGAAATAACTTGTTTATCCACGATGATGCTGTGTTTCTGATATGCTTAGAGTGTAGCAGTGAATATATTATGTATTTGCTTGCCAGAATTGATCTGGTAGCATTTAGGTTAATGCCTGGATGCACATTCTTTGGCTGAGCAAAACAGTAAATAGTGGTTGATTCAGATTCCTTGTAAAATCATCAGATTTACTGTGTTACAGAATTGAAATTTCTATGTGAATATTCTTCAGTGGAAAACTGTAAGCCTTGTCACCAGCTCACCTCAGTCACCAGCATACAGCAATCCACCATTTGGCTGCAGACTCTGAAATTCAGTAGCTTATTACTATTTTCAGCTATGCATTTTCAAATACTTTGTGTTAAGGAGTGCTGGTTTACTCTGCAGATACCTGCCCATCTTTGCTTAGTATAAGAGGAAAGCTGCAAGGCTGATGCCAAAGATACTTTTCTGTTCTGCTTTGCCTGTCTCAGAAAGGCGACTGCACTGGTCTGCAGGTTATCCATCCTGAATCCAGCGTTTTAAGACCTGTCATCATTTTCAGGCCAGTTCATAAGTCTCTTGGTCAGATGCTGTGCACCAGACAGGTAGACCCTGCACAATTTGGTCTTCATGGTCTCAGTGCCAGACTGCTTAGGATTCAGTCCACAGGCATCTCCCATCTTCTGCATCTCCAGTTTCAGCAAGATGCTGCATTCTCATCCGTCCTCTGCTGTTCATACCTGGAAAAAATACATTATTTGTGCCTTGCAAGGGGCTTCTTTTGTTGTTGTTTGCTTGAATTGGGTAGAGCTGAAATTTGCATAAACTGCTTTTGCACACCTGAGAGTGAGATGGGTAAGGGATTCAGAAATAGCCACTGCTAAAGAGCTGAAAAAAGTTGCCTCGAAATCTAGGCTTTAATGACTGTCTCTAAACTATGGCTACAGGAAGGAAGTGTCCATGTCCTTGGAGAGATCCTATGTTTTTCTGAATTTGCTAAGAAGTTCATATTTCATATTAACAATCAGAAGGGAAAGCAGGTGACTCAGAAACTTTCTAGATAGGAAAATATTCCTTACAGTGTTACAGGTGGTTTCTTAATTTTTAGAGCCCTGGGATCATATTTGTGCTGTATAAACATGATTTGAAAGATGTCATTAGAAAAGGAGCTATTAAATTAAGGGAATAGCAAATGGAGAGGAATTAAAGAAACAGGTAAGGGCTTTCTGTGATTTTTAGGTTACTCACTGGCTGTGTAGCACAATATAATGGAAGGAAAAATCAAAATGTCCTGTCTGTTTAGTCGTGAAAGCAGATGAAAGATGGAACATTTAATGTTCTTAAAATAGCATATAAAGTAAAAGTGTGCCCAGTGGAGAATTTTTCAAGGAAGAATAGAGAGCACTCTACAGATAGATACAAGTCAAGTGAGAAAAAAAAAAGGAGTTAAGAGTAGTGGATGCCAGGGGCTCAGGGGTCCCTCTGTTACTAGGATATTTATAATCCCTATCAAAATCTGTGCACAGAACTTCTTAGATAATAAAATACAACTTCAAAGCTAACCAACACAAGCCTTCACATTAGATCTCATCAGAGGGACATGTGAAAACAGATGTTCTTTGGTTAAATTAATCCTTAGAATGTTAATTAGCTCATTCTCTTTTTACTTTTTAAAAAATCTTGTGCTTTATTTGTTTCTTTTATCTTGCAGAATTTCCCTTCTGGATCCACTGTTTTCACGTTTTACTTTTTTTTTCTTTTTTAATTGCATCTGGCAATTAGATTTTAATAGAGCCCAGGCACAGGATCCATGGAGCAGGTGTATTCAGAGTAATGAAGATTGCTGATAGTTTAAAGGGAGAGACAGTGATGGGAAATCACATGGTTTGGTACACCCATACCCTCTGAGAAGATGTACACAGGAAAAATATTCAGCAAGTGTCAGAAGATTAGCACCAACCACAAGATGGCAGTACGGACTCTTGAGTGCTAGGCACCTCCATGAAAGACCAGGTTCTCCCAAGATATTTGGGAACTGGTGCTGCTGGTATGTTAGGGAAGCCAGACTCATGAGAAAAGACTTTGCTCACCATCTGGTACACGTGTTTCTGCCCTCCTCTCTCAAGGAGGTGTTGCTTAGCAGACTCTGCTCTTGCTTGTTTGTTTGCCCTCCTTCGCTTTAATTTACCAGATCATTTTAACCAGGTTCAGGTAGCTACCCTATGCATTTCATGAAAATCAGTGGCTGAAAAAGGAGGAAAGGTCACAACAACAGTCTTGCTGAAAGGAGCCACAGTACAATTCAAAGCCCATCTATTCCAAGGGCAATCACCAGCCCTGTCAGCCCCCCCAGTGCTTCTCTGCTGCTACTCCAGTCCCTCAAACCACTAAAGGATGTGGAAGGCAGATGGAGGTAACTGGAGATGGGAAAGAGCCATGGAGGTTTCTCTCTCAACCACGGAAAGATGCAGGGAGTGTATGGAGGTGGAGAATTAGGGAATACTGCAGTAAGAGAAAAATGTCTTAAGGGGAAATTTGTGCTGTTCGGGAATATTACATATATGGTTCATTATCTGGATAGCTGTCCTATATCAAATGTTAGACTAAATGATCAAATTATGCTTTCTGCTCTTCAAGATTTGTGTGTTTTCATCTTCTGCACCAAACAGACTGTTCTTTTGAAATCCATTTTCTGATTAGGAAAACAGAAGCAGGGCTATGTAAGTAAGAAGGATCAATCTCCAAATTTATTCCTTATTTATGCCTGTCGTGATTCAACCTTATCTAGCGGTTAAGTACCACACAGTCGCTCGCTCACCTCCCCAGTGCAGGAGGAGAGTTGGAGGAAAAGACAAGGAAGCTCGTGAAAGTTGAGATAAGAACTATTTAATACTAATATTAAAAATACTACTACTCATAAGTGATTAAAATAATAGAAAACAGGACATAGGATGTAATAGGTCACCACCCGCCGATGGACACGCAGCGAGGTCCCAGAGCAGAGTCCAGGCCTGAGAGCCCCCAGCGCCAGAGCCCCAGGGGGACAACCCAACCTGGACAAAAGCCAGCTGACCCCCCAATCTACTAACAAAAGATACTGCCCCACGGCTGACAACCACACCAAGAGCTAACAAAGGAGCTAACGACCCAGCTGTCAAGCCAGCCAAAATCTTGACAATGCCCCCAAGGCTGTTTCCAACCTCGGAACTGCACATGTGCCCTGAGACTGATGTACCATGGAATGACACTCCCTTGGCCGCTCTGGGCCAGCCAGCCCTGTGAAGAAAAGGAGCTCATTCCTGCCTGAAACCAGAACAATGCCTTTCTTCATTAGGGCTTATGCTGCCTGGACATGAGACAGGGCTTCAGGAAAACCTCACTCAATCATATATGCCAGGAACTGCTGATGAGCACAAATAGCAATATTTTCTTGGAAGCATTCGTTTTTGTTAACTTCTAATTGAAAATATCTACCTCATGAGATTTTTCAAACCTGCTTTCTTGTTCACTTACCCACACAGCCTCTGCTTTCCTCTGAGCCAAAACCCCCTGTACTTGGGAGCCAGAGGTGCAATCCTGAGCGATGCCAAAGAGCCGAAGTCCTTCTCATTAATGTCCCACAGCGTAGCATGTGCCATCTGTGTAGGGTCTATTACTCTTTAAAATTGTGATCGTTTCAGTGTTTTAATTAGTAGCAATGAAACAATAATACTGATTATAAAATTATTAGCAATGAAACTTGCTATACAATAATTAATTGCAAAGAAACCCATAGTAATTATGTCTAGTTCAGTGTGTTGTAAGGGCTTCCTCATTCCACCTGCAATAGGGATTCCTTGTCAGCTGTACAGTATTATGACATAAAAGTCAGCAGAATAAAGTGATGGCATCTGGTTTGGTTTTTTTTTCCCCTACCAGTTAAAAGAAGTATCCTCACAACTCCTAATTACGTAGGATGTGAAAAGAACATTTTGTGACTATATTTTCTAGTACAGATTTGCCTTACAGAATATAAGAATGCCTCTGAAGTTATTAGATCTGTGTTACCAAATGTATACAGTTAAACAGATCTACAACTATTGAAATTTGATGCTTTAAAAACCCTTTAATATCAATTTCTGTCAAGGTTTTAATATTTTTCTGCTTTTATTATAAATTAAATAATCTGTATAATGTGGTTATTAATGTAAATTACTGCATGTATTGGTTCAGTGATGGAATCAGATAGTGGAAAAAAGCTCTGGTAGATTAATCTTGATTATAAAACTTATGGATCAGAATAGTTTGAGAGATTATAATGCAGTGGGGAAAAATTGTCTTTATAGCTATATTTAATTGAAAATTCTACTTAAGTTGTAATTCAAATACTTTTTTTTTCTATTTCTTTATTAATTCATGTATTTATTAAGAAAAATATGCCTCTGTTATACGGCTATGAAAAGTATTGAATGAATCTTTAGTAAAGAAGTAAAAATTAGGATTGTGGAAGAATGGTAGGCAGTTTTACAGAATCATAGAAGGGTTTGGG
>NW_010268840.1:0-14883 GCF_000690775.1 Eurypyga helias
AATTATGTATTGTGTATTATTATATATTATTATATGTTATGTGTATATATATTCCAGTATCTGTGGCTTAGATACTATATTAAATGCAAGTTTATGGCACTTTTTTTTCTTGGCCAAGAAGGCAATTTCATGACCATAAACAGCATGTGTAAAAATACAGACACAGCTTCTATTTTCACCTCCAGGAAATTTATTCCCCCATTCATCTACCTCAGTGGAGGGCAAAATAGAAAGGTTTAATCAATAGCCGGTGTGAGCTATAGTAGGAGCCACAATCAGAGATTATGCTGTTGTATCAGTACGTGTCTGGCAAAATACTGACATACAGTCACCAAATTAAAATCTCCTGTACTCGTGCTTCAGAAAGGTGGTTATAGGCAGCAAGCTACTGCAACCTGACACGCTATTTTAAAACACGGCTGTTGGATAAGGAAAAGTAGGGTGTGTCAACCTGGGAGACCTGTGTGAGACAGAAAGAACTAACCCAAGAAACAGAGAAAAGAAGTCCAATACCAGTATTTAAGTAAGAATGGGGGAGAACACTGTCTCTCCTACTTGTATCACAGTACTGCAGCGTTGCATCTGTGTTCAGAGCTGAGGTGAAGACTCATCAAGTTAAAAAAAAACCAAACACCAACCACCATGAAACAAGAATTATATAATCTTTTAATTGCATTGTGATTTCATTGTACACTCTTCAAACAGAAATATCACTTGAAAGACATCCAGTTCCCTTATTTTGTTGCACTGTACATGTTATGCAAATAAGAGCTGGGGTGGCATACAAACCAAAATGTTGCTCTGGCTTTTCAAATAATTAGTTGAAAGAAGCAGAAATTTAAAACATAGCTGGGAATTTACAGCCACAGAAAAGCTTTGCTAAGACTGGTTAAATATGAAACACAGATGCAAAGTGGGGACAGGGAGCTGGGGAGAAAGAGGGACAACAAATTTCCAGTTTGAGGCTGAAGTAGGAAAAAATCCCTATCAACTGTACACAAGCATCACCATGCTCAGTACTTATATTCTGAGCATTACCAATGCTACAGATAAGCAGTGTACTAAAAAAAAATAACTTAAAAAAAAGCTATACAATTGTAGTTATAAATACTCTATCTTTAAAACTAGTTAAGTAGTGTAGGCTAAAAAAATGTTCACAGTTACTCTGAAGAGAGCTGTATATATATATATATTGCACAGTAGAAAAGTTCATTCAGTATACCATGTGTAAACAATTTTCATCTTCTCCTTTGGCAATTTCGGGACTTAGAGGAGTACTTGCTGTGAGCAAAAGCACTTGGGTACAAGGCACATCAAAAGCTTTTAAAGCTGCAAGATAAATCCTTCTGACACCTTCCAGTTAGCACTGTCACTCTCTTTAGAAAAATGTGTACCTATCAATTCAGAACAACACATTTCTACAAGTATAACTCAGAGGTCTGGTGACAAAAACATCAGCTGTTCTTGGCTGTTATTCTACAGTGACAGATTTGGCCAAATTTCTTGGAAAGTCCACCTAGAATGAAGAGACATACTTTCAGTATATGACAGATAATACTGACATTCTGCACATGACAGTTCACTTAGCGTGCTTTTTTAGGCTTCCTAATGAGTTCTGCTTTATTTTAGACACATTAACACACACCAGAGACTATAGATCTGCAGATAATGACTCACTGTTGAATCCATCCTTGCTTCTAAAACCCTCCTAACAAATACATATTCGTTTTGCACAGGGTACCTTTCCAAAGCAGTTACCATTAGCAGGCTGACGCACCTCACCAGTATCAAACTGAGCTCTACAAAGCACTGAACTATTTTAAGCTGAAGTGCAGCATCACATTTTTAGATTTAGCTCTGTGAAAAAGTCCTACCTGCACGCTTAACTAATCAAACTGAGAAAATGATCTTTATATTTTTTTAGAAGGATACCAATTAAAAGAATACAATGCTGAAGATTTGGCACTGCAAGACCACCTCTACCTCCACAGTCAATCTAAGTTGCACTATCTATTATGATAGTTCTTTGTTAAGATATAACTGGGGCTCTCACTTTAAACTGGCAGGAGGAAGTTCAAAACTGCACTAACCAGAGCTAAATATAGAAAGCACTTACGTCGTATCCTCTGAGAACAGCCAGGTGGAATGAAAGCAACTGGAGAGGAATAACACTCAGGACTCCTTGAAGGCAGTCAACTGTATGAGGCAGCTCTATGGTTTTGTATGCAAATTTTGAGCTTTCTGTGTCTTCTTTAGAACACAGAATGATTGGACGACCCTGAAAATAAAATTTTGCAGTGTTAAATGAAGAGCTGGCTTGGAACTGCTTTGAAATACTGGTTCACAGCATGCCTGAAGTATGTTTGAAGACGCTTATGTAGCTCAACAAAGACAATGCCAGTCTTGCACAATGACTTTTGGCATTCACTGTTTTGTAAGGCTTGAATGTTTTCACCCTGTAGAGTTTTAATATTATTCCATTTGCTTCAAAACAAACAAAAAACCCAAACAACCGACCCACATGCAATCAATTTTCACTACTGGTGTTACCCTGTAATGACAACCTACAATGCAGATACAGCATCTTATTTGTAACTTAATAATCGGGGGGAATCAATCCCAAATACATATTTCTTCTGAGGCACAGTCAGCAGCAATACAATGTGCACAATCTCTTTGCCTATGACACTGTATTATTAAACAGCTTACCTGTCGAGCAGTGACCTGTTGCAGAGCATTCTGGCACTTGGTGAAACAAGGATCTTTCATTATCACCATGATAACAGGCATCTGTTTATCTATTAGGGCTAATGGCCCGTGTTTCAGCTCACCAGCCAGGATACCTTCGGAGTGCATATAGGTGATTTCTTTTATTTTCTAAAAAAAGCAAATGCCATTGAGTTACTAGTGTATCAGATGAGAAATAAAAGCCACAAGAAGCAAAACAACAAGGCTGTACATCTGCCACTTAAATACCGACATACGGTATCGAGTTGGTAATTTCAAGGATCAGTTAATAGTGAGAACAGACAAGCTTGTCTGCTGGGATTTCTAGCAGGCTGCTGGTGGAAGCCTGTGCACATGCATTCGCAGATGAAGAATGGAGTAACCAACAGGAACTTTAAGAACTGAACACCCAGCAAAACCTTGGCGAATGCAGTCTAACCTTCTACGAGAGATGGATATGCATCCATTCCACCAGGAGGTTCATAGCATAATTTATGTGTTTCCTGCATGAGCATCTCATCTGAACATCAGAACACTGTGGTTTTCTGATGTTATTTTCAAATGGGCCAGCATGTTAAGTCTTTCTTTGTTTGTTTGTAACTAGACTAAACACTGCATTTATTATGTGAAAGAAACAAGAAATTGGTATCATATCCAGGTTCACCTTATGTACCTATTCAGTCCAACAGGACTAAATGCTGTGTTACAAAGAGCAGTTTTACTGCAGCAGAATCAAGCTGTAATGAAATATTATAAATAAACTATGTTGTAGAAGCTACAAAGGCTCATTTTCAATAACTTCAACAGTATCGTGAGGTTCCTACCAGAGCTCCTTCCAGACAGGTGGCATAATTATATCCACGACCCATAACCAGCAGTGATCTTTGTTTGTACAGTTCAAGAGCCAAATCATGTATCTTCTCATCCAAGGACAAGACTTCTTTAATCATCTCTATTGGGTAACATAAAAAAAAAAAGCATGTACAAAAGCTTTTTTAATTGGAAAAAATAGTTTGCTTGTAGTAGGATGCTCTAATCTATTAGAACAAATATGTGTAACACAATTCAAATGTTAACTTTTTATCTTTGACTGCAGTTTAAGGATATTTTCTCCAGCCTTATTTACAGTAAAAAAATTAAAGCAATTATTGGTTTGAGCAGTGCTCATCCATCCCATTTGTATTTCTAAAGGAAGTTTAAAGTCACCTTGAATGAGTTTCCTTTTAACTATCCTGATTAAAAAGTGAAAGGCTTTAAAAATTTCAAATCATCTGTTTAGGAGATCAAGTAATACTTCTCATACGAAACTACCTTATTGTAACTAGAAAACCCAACCCATGAAAATTCTGATCTTCCTGCCAAGTTTCTTGGAAGGGTACTTCTAAAACTGGCAATTAGTGTAGAAACTAATAGTCCATTTTTTTTTATATTGTCTACCTTTCAGGAGGAGGGGGAGAGTGAAACTTAAATAAGAAAGAAACATCCTCGAGTAGTATTTTATATTGCCCATTAAACAATATCACCGATCCCTTCTCAAAACCAAACATCAATATACCTGGCAATGATTTTAGACCGCTAATGATTTCCTGTCTCCTCTTCTGCAAGGAAATTCTGTCTTCAGACATCATTAGGCCAAACATTACAAGAGACACAAATTGGCTGGTATAAGCCTGCAGACAAAACAAAACATTTAGCAGCAGAGAGTTAGAATGATCTCAGTTTGAAGTGCTACAATTAAAATTTTAATTGGATTCCACAGGGGTGAAGCATGAAAGTCAAACACTGAGGAGCAATTACCTTTGTGCTTGCCACACCTATCTCAGGTCCTGCATTGATATGTACACCACAGTCAGTCTCCCTGGATATCGAGCTTCCAACTGTGTTTGTGATGCCAACTGTTAGAGCGCGACGTTCTTTACAATACCTCAAGGCCATAAGCGTATCTGCAGTTTCACCTGGAAAACATTTACATCTTGACTTCAGGTTGACAGAGGATAGTAATGATTCCTGAAAAGAATACAGTTCTACACAAGTATGTTCTAAGTAATTGCATCCACACTTACACAATGCAAAATGCAACTGAAAACAATCTTTGGACACTCACTCATTGTTTATATACTTGAATTGTTTGAAAGAAACTTTAATTCAAGACAAATTTGGCCCTTGAGCCACAATCCTCCTTGGCAACATGCAGAAAGTAGTAAAACACTGGCCTTTTAAATTTTTTCTAGTTTTCACTCAACTGAAGACAAACAGTTAAGGCAGCTCACCTGACTGACTTATAAAAAAGCACACGTCATCTCTGAATACAGGTGTGTTTCTATCCAGGAAGTCACTAGCAAGTTCCACCATCACTGGTAACTCAGTTAGTTCTTCCAACACTTGTCGAGTCTGTATTCAAGCAGCATACAATATTTGTTAATATTCCCACCCATAAAAGTCTTGACATCTTAAGAGTCGGAGATGATCTAAATGGATTCTTATTACAGCAATGGATAATTACAGCTCACCAGGGTTTTAAAAGTCAAGGTGAAAAAAGTTAATTTCTAGCATGTTAGGGAACAGCACTAGAGTGTTAATGAAGAATGTGGCACAAAGGAAAACTAAATGAAAGGGCGAGACCCCGCAATAAAAGGCAAAGCTTGAGGTACAGAAGGAAAAGCAGACAAAGAGCTGTTGTCTAAAAACCCAGCAAGGAGTTAAATATGTGTTTCAGCTACGGACGAACGTACAGCTACTGCAGCGTGATAACTGGTCCCACAGCCAATAATGATCAGTCTTCGGCACCTTCTGATTTCTTTCAAATGATCCTTCAGGCCCCCCAGAAGAACTGTAAACAAACAAAACAAGCATGAATCAATGGTGTAATGTATTTTGTAGTCACTGTGCTCAAAATTTGCAGGCTTAGTGCAGCTTGAACATCTGTTCCGAGTTACCTGTGCTGCTCTCAAAATTCACCCTGCCTCTCATCGTATTGACAACTGACTCCGGTTGTTCAAAAATCTCCTTTTGCATGAAGGCACTGAAGTTACCTGTTTAGAAAAACATTACAGGGTAATGCTTAGGTAACACTTGGGTTTGTTATTTGAAGTCTATTACAGTTACAAAGAGGCAACTTTTAAGGCAACCACTACTTTGTGCTGGCAAGCTGATTTGTCAGGGTTAGCTTAAACAAAATTTTAGGAATGGGTGAGAAGAAAGGAGGGATTGGTAGTTTGCTCTATTAGGTTGGTTTCATTTCCCAACACTGACACGGAAACTAGAATCCTTTTTAAGGAAACTTCTGTATTCCATTTCAGTTCTTAGCTTACAAAGTTTGCCAACAACTACATCAATATGTTAACATTACTTATATTATCACTCCATATCGATATGAATACTAGCATCTACAACTTTTCCAAGGCTAAGAATGGGTAGAGTCCCATCCCTCCCACCTTCCCTTGGTCTTAAAGCTTGAAATGCTCAGCTGCCAGTCAAAACAGCCTAAATATCCACTCATTTTCACAACAAATGAACAGTTTTCTGCCTTATCTACTACACAGTAACTATCCCTCTTTGATACTAATTTACAGATGTTTCAACCCACCCTTCATGATTTGCTGCAGCTCCATCTGCAAAGTTTGGATGGCCCGGGAAGGATCATCACTGGCTGAACGCTTGAGACGGTGAATTGAAAGCTTCCCATCAGTCACTGCTGCAATGTCATCATCTTCTAAGAAAATCACTCTGTTGGTGTGTTCAATGATGGCACTACAGAAAAAAAAAAAACAGAGGCAAGCATGTCAGTCAGAGTTGGTAGCAGCACTCTGAAGCAATTATGGCAAATATGCCACAGAGCACTTCTAGCCCCTCTATCTTACTTTTGGGCCTACGTACAGTTAGAGCCATCTTAAAGGAAATGGCTCCATCTGCTGCTCCTCCTGCACTCCCACAGGAGCCCAGAGCAGGAGGCTCAGGAACCACAGCTCCTCACATCAGCAAGTTCCTGCTAAAAAATCCAGGGTCTCTGATGGACCCCTGAGATCAGGATCTTGCTTCTGAGTGACAAATGGGTACCTGATGTCCAGGTTCCTGCTAAGTTTGGAACACCACCACTATTTCCTCCTCTGATAGCTGGCTTATAGGTTAGTCTGGGTTTTGACATTGTAATTTGCTCAAATACATGGCTGATAGCATCTATGTGTACCCAGCTTACCTTCCTACACTGGATTTATTTTACACAGAGGTTAGTAATTGGCAAATATTTCCAGTTCCAAAGCTGATATCAAGCCTCCAGGTTTTTCCAGTGCCTTAGCCTGTGGGCTTTATGAAGTTACCTGGATTAGAAACTATTCTATCAGAAAACAATTGTACAGCAGCAAGATAGGGTAAGATTTCCAGAACACTCTCACTTCTAAAGAAAAACAATAGTTTGATAAGTGTTTAAATACTTTTATTACCTTGCATCTGAAGCAAAGAAAAATTCTACTGCCTTATCCCCAACAGCATGAAGGCAGGTAGAGCTGTCCAGTCTTTTCATACGTGAATTGCATATGTTCTTCACATTCTCAATGTTGCCTATTAAGGAAATGAGACACTTTAAATGCAAAACCAGGTCTGTTCCAGTTAGATTACAGACTATACAGGTTCAAGGTATCCCAGTTACACAAGTATTTTGAGAGGATGGGACTTTTCCATGAACTACACATTGAGTAGAATAAAAATAGAATATCATCAGCTAAGAAGCTATTTGGGGCATCAGTTGGTAGTTTTATAGTATGAAGACCAATTAACCCAGTTTCTAAACATAAAATAACAATAATTTTAGCTCTTAAAAATAATCTAATTTGATCTACCAACTTACACGTTCTGTATAAAACTGGAATCTGTTCAGTGGAGAGCTTATACTTGCTTCTAACCCCAATGAGCAAAGGACTCCCCCTCCTACAAAGGAAAAACATGCGAGTTTACAGAGAGAAAGGTGCACACAAAGAAGTCAAAGGACATTTGTGAAGTTGAAAGACTATATCTCATCCAGCTTCCTAAACAGGAAGATCCTCCTCAATCCTGATCCTAAAGCCATTACATGGCAGGAGTTATATCAACTCGATTTGTGTAAGATTTGTCAAATGTTATTATATGAATAAGCGCCATAGGCCCTCATGATTCCCTCCCCATGGATTGCACCCAGGTAGAAGAAAATATATATGAACTAGCTGTTTTCCTTCCAGTAATCAGAAAAAAAGCTTAGCACAGGCACCAATTCGAATACTGTTTTTAGGCAAAGCTTACTCTGCTTCTGAAGTGAGCCAGCAATAAGCTCCAGCACGCTTTACTTTTGAAATACTGTTCCACCTTTAGCCTTTTAAGCTCAGCTGCACCTCTGAAACTGTACAATATTAAGGTCATTTTTTAATTATACGGGTCACGTGCCATATTGAAGAGCTTATTAAAAAAAAGTATCTCGCAGGAATAAAAGAATAAGTCACCTCCCCACAACACCTCAAATTACAAGTTTAGCTTCTCTTAATCCCCTCACTCCTAAAAACCCAAACCTGAACCACATATAGAATAGTTCATTTCAGAAGATGTTCTCCAGTTAGTGATGGTACAGATGGCTTTCTCACAGTTTTAATATAATCCTATTTTAGACCACAGCAGCAATGGGCTTTTTTAGTTGTACTACAAAACAGTCTTTATTTCCACTGCTACTGTAGTATCTTTACATTTCCTAAAAGTTGTTTTCCAAGTCATAAATGAAAGTAGGACTTTTACAGAAAAAACTGTATGTTGATAAATGCTATGACAGCTATAGAACGCTCTTTGTATAACCTATTAGCATGACCCTTTTTTAGGCAACCTGGACACACTTCTCAGAGTCTTTATTCAATGTGAAGGAAAATTGTACCTTACTCTTTCTCCCCCCCTTTTTGATAAAGGAGAAATGTTAGCACACTCTTGATACAACTTTAGAAACAGAGGATACGCTGAGCTTCTTTATTGACGCACTGTGAGAGATAAAAGGACAGACTATGGCAATGAGTTTGTTGGTGGTACAGACTTCTCAGTGCGTCATTTGGACAATCTCCAACTGTGAGTGTATTTACATGAAGCAAGAAAATATAGAATCAAAGAATGGTTTGAGTTGGAAGAGACCTTAAAGATCACCCAGTTCCAACTCCCTGCCATGGGCAGGGACACCTTCCACTAGACCAGGTTGCTCCAAGCCGCATCCAGCCTGGCCTTGGACACTTCCAGGGATGGGGCATCCACAGCTTCTCTGGGCAACCTGTCCCAGTGCTCCCCACCCTCATATCTCATTATCTGATTACTTTTCACTACAGTCTTTGCATACTCAAGAAGTCACTAGTCACATCTAATTTATTAAACAAAATCAAGTTAAAGATTACAGGGAATCAACACAAGCCTCTGGAAATTCTGTGACCTGCAAACAGTACAGCTCAAATGCAGTTATATTTAATAGTAAATTGAAGAGATACTCAGCAGAGCTTTACTGCACTTCACAAGGATTCCACCACTGCAGCTATCTTCTAAGTTTTGGTTAATGAAGCACTTTAAACATCAGTATTCTAGGAGGTTGTTGCATTTTTTATTTATTTATTTATTTGTGGGTGTTATAAGTTTTGTTTGTTCGTTTAACCTAAAAAAGCATCATTCTGTATAAAATGGATTTTTACTAACCTGGGGGGTTGTATGTTTTGTTTGTTTGTTTAACCTAAAAAAGCATCATTATGTATAAAATGGATTTTTACTAACCTGGTAGCAACAGCTTCACCTGGGTAATGGATGCTCTTGAAAACCAGTGCAAAAGCACCTTCCTGGAAGCCATGCAAACAGAAGAGAGAGGAAAAAAAATAATCCTCAACAACTTATCTCAATTAGCTGCATCTCATTAAATGGGGGCCCCTCTTCCTGAGGAGGCTGTGAAGGAAAGCTCTTTATCAGGCATCCCTTCCTGGAGGGCAGACTGCACCTTTAAAGGAATTGGTCACTGAGCAGAACAAGCCAGCAGGCACGTAACAGTGTGACAGCTGAGAGATCAGGAAGTGAGCACTTAGCCTCGCTTTATAAATAAAAACAATACCTTCCAATGCACGGGTCAAGAAAACCTCTGAGATGTGACCAACATGTTTACTTTTACTATGAAGACTGTTAGACATCTACTTTCCTAAGACTTTTACTAAGAACGTGCAAGTAGCTGCGTTTTATCATGCATTTTCAGCTAAAATTTTGGAGTAACTACTTCTAGTTTAAGCAGCAAATTCTTACTGAAGTATTTCCAAAAAAGGTTCACCAAGAAAAGGAAAGAAAAAACCAAAATCCACTACACAAGAACAAAATCAGGAGCACACAATCAACCACTCCATACTATTAATGCAGCTTGCAAGCTTGAGGAGTATTCCAAAAGCAGGAGCAAAAGCTCCCTTGCCCTTGCAAACAGGAGAGAAGGTACATTCACGCCCCCGCAGGGACTCCAGGCTGAGACTACTCCGCTCTTGGGCGGTCAAGTGAAGGCACCACTTCCCTCCAGCTCCGTGGCTGCACCACTATTCCCTCTTGATCCATATGGGCCTCTACTTGGTGAATATTCCAGCCCAGCCCTAGGGCAACCCTACACAGCTGCTTCAGAGAGGAGAAAGGGGAGGTGAAAAAGTAAGAAATTGCAGGAAGGGGAGGGCAAACATCTGCCCAGAGACTGGGGGAGGGAACAAAGCAAGCTTTCTCCAAGGTCTGCAGTGCGTCTATCGAAGCTTTTAGGCGTTCACATACTAAGTAACAGGAGACTCCCACTTCGCCGTTTGGGAACCAGCTACGCCATGAATCAGTACAGCTTGTTAGATCTATTTCCAAATATGGGAGCCAAGGCATACTATTAGACAAACTTGAATCACAGCAGTGTTTTGACATGATCAGAATAGCCTTTAGGAACACACTGCCCTTTATGAGAGACTTCAACCCCCAGAGGCTCCTACATTTTTTTTAATTAAGCTGCTTCATTAAAAAAATGCGATAACCTCTTGCTTAAAAAACACAAACAAACAAACCCAAAACAACTAACAAAGCCCACTGCTAGTGCAATTTCAAAAAATTTACCATGGTAGAGCCTTTAAAGTTTCCAAAATTTTAATCTGATTTCTTGGTCTATTAAGCATTGTTTAGAGGCCAAAAAGTGTTATTTGCAGCACTTTCTAAGGACTCCTGCAGAGGATCTAAATGCAGAAATTCAGAATACTAAGGTACCCTTCAAACAGCTTAAACTGTAGCACAGGAAAAAAGAAACTTCCCACTTACCAGCTGTTGAATAACTCTTTCCACCAAGGCAGAAAAGCTGGTGTCCTCACTCTCTCTGTTGTCATACATGTATTTGATCAATTTGGGGATCGTTTCTGTATCTGTTTCAGATTCGAATTCATAGCCTTTGCTCTCCTGAAACATCATATAGAAGAGTAAAAAGTGTTTTCATCCTCCAGCAAGAAACACTGAAGAGCCTTTCAGCTGTCTCAGTAAGACAGACTCCTTGGAGCACTACACTGGACTGGATATATATCACTACAGACAAAATACAAAGATTTATCCTGTCATAGCTTACTCTTTCAGAAATACTGTAATAAGACATGTAGTAAGACTTGCTCGGCATCTGTCAAGCAGCAAGAGACAGGAGGGAGCCCACTCCACACATCCTTCCTATAATTTGAGCATAAATTGCTACTCTACTCAGAAGTACTTTGCATTTAGGATTACAGGAACATATTACACTTCACCAGCTCCCACATATATTTATTAGGCAGACTCCTTCACACCACTATGTTATAGATGGTATCAAGAAACTTGAATTCAGATTCCAACAAAGTCATGGAAGATCTGATAGTAGTCAGTGGGGCATTGACTTTCTAGTTTTAGAATCAAGTTGCCACAGACTCACCAGAAATTTTCTCAGGTCCTTATAATTTGTGATGATTCCATTATGGATAACAACGAATTCTAAAAGGGAAAAAAAAAAATTATCAGTAATGAAAAATTAAGATATTTAACTCAGAACACAAAATTAGAGGGGAAAAGCTTAGAAGTACACTGGAAACCACCTGCTATAGCTTTTGACCTACAGTTTATCATAGCATGAACAACAGAAAGCAGAAGCTTCCAAATTCTGTTGGGTCCCCAACATCAGAAGGATGTGGACCTGTTGTAGCAAGTCCAGAGGAGGCCATGAAGAGGCTCAGAGGGCTGGAGCCCCTCTGCTCTGAAGAAAGGCTGAGAGAGTTGGGCTTGTTCAGCCGGGAGAAGAGGAGGCTCCAGGGAGACCTTATAGGACCTTCCAGTACCTGAAGGGACCTACAAGGAAGCTGGGGGGGACTTTTTACAAGGGCCTGTAGTGATAGGACAAGGGGTAATGGGTTTAAATTGAAAGTGGGGAGGTTTAGATTGGATATCAGGAAGGAGTTCTTCCCGGAGAGGGTGGGGAGCACTGGGACAGGTTGCCCAGAGAAGCTGTGGATGCCCCATCCCTGGAAGTGTCCAAGGCCAGGCTGGATGTGGCTTGGAGCAACCTGGTCTAGTGGAAGGTGTCCCTGCCCATGGCAGGGGGGTTGGAACTGGGTGATCTTTAAGGTCCCTTCCAACCCAAACCATTCTGTGATTCTGACAGCATATGAAGGTTGTTCCAAATCATCAAGAAAGTTTTAATCTACACCCAGTAGAATAGCACCAAGCCATCTCAAGTGAAAAATAGTATGAAATCTCCCTTTTCTACCCCAGACAATATTGATGACTAACATTTTCAGTGTCTTACCTTTTAAAACAAGAATGTTATGCTTTGACTAACGTGCACCAGTTCTCAGAAAACAGATCTCTAATCTTTTACACTGTTAGTTTTGCCTCAGAAGAGTCTACTTTATCATAAAAGTCTAACGTAGAGAGAATATCAACAGATTAGCCCTAGTGTACAATATAGGTACCATAACACTAGTAAGAAGAGAGTACATATATACTACGTGGCTTCAACCATTTCAGATCATACAGTTCCAGAGTGCTGCACAGATTACATACCATTCCTTTTATCTGATCTCTGAGGGTGACTGTTTATTGCACTTGGTACTCCATGGGTCGCCCAGCGAGTATGAGCAATTCCAAAATGTGTTTCAAAATCTGTTTTTGAATCCAGGTCATCTTGTTCTATATACAAGAAATTCAGTTTATTCAATAATTGAGTCTCTCTCTCACACACACAGTTAGTAAAGCACTAAGAGAATTCCTATAGGCAAAAATCTAAAGGTTATCTTCCGGCTTTCTTTTAAATCAGTTGCTTTCCTGACATTAGTTTGCACTAGCTGAAGTGTACTGTGATTAAAACTTTGTTTGTCAAGACTTGAGCACTTTTAGCCAATACTAACAGCTAGGCTAACAGACCACATTACTACAAATTATAATGCCAATGTATTAAAACACAACTTGAGTTCTCCGCAGATGGAAGCACTGCATAAGGCAGATTGTGATGACAGTCAGATGCTTAAATGCTCCTAAATTCCGTCAAAGTCCGTGTTCCTACGTTTCAGCTACCAAGAACACAAATTATCTAAGTAAAGCAGTCTCGGGTCTTGAACAAAAAGAAGCAACAAAAGAGGGGAAAGCAGACTGATAATTTCACAGCATTACACCTAAGGATCAACTTGCTCCTCAAGTACATATTTGGGGAGCACAAACAATTTAACTGCCATTGGATTACGCAATGCAGTTATTTCTGGTACAAAACCATAACTGTAATTTCATGGTCTCTTTCTGCTGAGATGCAGATATCTGACTAGGAGGCCAAAGTAAAGGGGTAGTTTTTAAAGACACCTACTGTACAACTCTTCTTCCAGGGCCTTTACTTTCCCTCTCTTCTTAACTAGTCTGATGAACCTTTCTTTGTCTTCATTATTATTTCCATCAATTGCCACTCCTGCATTACACGACATAGTCACAAGTGTTATGTAAAGCATGAAATACACTGGATGAAAAAAAAAAAAAGCTGAGAAAACACAGACAAGCACACAGTAGTGAAACAACAACTTTAAAATTATCCTGCAATGGGATATACTTGAAGTCTGATTTCATCTTATACAGATCTGGTGACAAACTAAATGCAATCTAGATCCACTGTATAAATGAAAATATACACCAGCCATCTCAATTTTTGCTTGAGGACAGACTGAAATGTTTTTTCCCAGTGAAATAAGCCAACTCAAATTTAAAGACAAGTTTAATCTTCTTCATCCTTTCACTGGGACTCAAGCGCACAAAAAAAGGCTCTATGGAGGTCTTCTTCCTCACACCCTGTTTGCTTTGCTTATGCGTAACGAAACCTCAACCACCATCTGATTACAGAGTTAAACACCCAATTTAAACTCCTGAGAAAATATGAAGGAGAAAATCCAGTAATCAAGGTAATTAGTTCTGATCTTTCCATCTGCAGGACAAAAAAACCCCAAATCCAACACGAAGAAGTTGAAAGCATCCAAAAAGTTACATAGGTAGCTACTGGTTGCTAGAATTAATTTGTTAAGTTAGTTTACATACCTGCAGAGTCATATCCTCTGTATTCCAGTCTCTGTAATCCTTTTATCAGGGTTTCAAATATTTCCTTCCGAGTTCGAGGCACTCTGTAGTTTAGATAAGCAAAAATTCCTGTTTAAACAGAAAAGGGGAAGGGGAAAAAAGAGGCAAAGATTTTTTTAGTTTGCATCCCTTCAGACTCAGTTTAAAACTAGCATCACAAAGAGGTCTTAGGGGGACCCCACCTCCCATTTAGTATAATTCTTCCTACTGTGTTTTTAAATGTAAAGGGTTCAAATACAATAAAGGAATCGGGACCCTCGTTTTCACCACACACATTTTTCCTGGCCAGTTTCCCTCTCCTCATGTTACCCACCAAGAGTTAAACAGTTGAGAGAGCTTAAAAAAATGCTACTTTTCATGAAAACCACAGCTGAAAATGGGAACATTGTGATCTATTTCATATCCAGATCTAAAACTAGACAGTCAAAGAAGGAATATATTCACCAGTACTAACACAAGGAGACTTTTGTAATCAAAGTCATGGCCTTAAATACCCACGGGTAGGTACTAGGCAGAACATCTATTTCTGAAAGGCTCCAACTTAATCCCGTATACAACAGC